>NC_135787.1:51805000-52030000 GCF_051106095.1 Pogona vitticeps
ATGACCAAGCAATAAGGTGACAGAATGATCTAGCACCAGTCTCAAGTACTGTATTTAAGAAGTTTTTTAAAAATTAAAAAAAGATGATTGGGAGAGAGCAAAAATGCTCTGTGTGTGTGTGTGTGTGTGTGTGTGTGTGTGTGTGTGTGTGTGTGTGTGTGTGTGTGTGTGTGTGTGTGTGTGTGTGTGTGTGTGTGTGTGTGTGTGTGTGTGTGTGTGTGTGTGTGTGTGTTCACCTCGTCCTGAACATCAGACCCCAACTGCCCACATGATCAAAATATCACATACAGGAAGCTCCCTCTTCTTTACAAGAATGTATCACAACTATCCACATGGGGGAAAAGCCTGTTCGAATCATTTTGGCTTGGAGAAGTAGAACCTCCACCCCAGCAGAGAAAAAAGCTACTTTGAGAGAAAAAAGACTGGACCAATTGAAATAAAAATATGTGAATCTTGTATTATGAAATAAGATAATCTCAAATGATGCAACCAAACATAAAAATCAATAAAATGTAGAACAATAGTAATAAAAATTCAATTCAAAACTTTGTGTGCAGCCTGAAATAAAACAAACATAGACTTGATTAAAGGAGGAAAAAAGAGATAACATTAATAAATGGATTCAGCATCTAGTAAAACCATCAGAAATGGTGCTTGACAATGTCATGGAAGGGGGCCTGAAAGATATGGAAACGCCACTGGTAAGACCTCATGTGTCCAACCTGATCCTTACTAACAGCAGTCCAATAAGCAGGACTTCTGTGGCCAATCTTAATGCCCAGGCTGGTTAACTGGGGGTAGACGCAAACATTCAAATAACCTAATCCTTCATTGCTTAGGGGTTTTCTAAGAATCTTAGAACTGCAGAACTGGAAAGGATCTGATGGGTCGTTGAGTCCAGCATGTTTCAGGAAGGCACAATGGGGAATCGAACTGCCAACCTCTGGCTCTGCAGCCAGAGACCGAAAACATTGAGCTATCATTCTAAAGGAGAAGTCTAGCCTCTTGAGTCTAGACATGCATCAATAAACAATGCTGTTACTGTAGGACTGGAATGATGCCACGCTTTTGTGAATCTAGCAGATCACATTGAGTTCCTTAAGGGTGGGCACCACCAGCCAATTGCAATCTCCCCGGTGAATGTATGTGGTCTTCTAGCACCCTGAGTCACCAAAACTATGAAAGGTTGCAGCTGAAGTCAATGCATTGTCAGAAAATATTGATGCGAAAGTTTCTGGTCGAATGCTCATGACTATATTACATGCTCTAAGGATTTTTGGAATAGAACGAGTGTTAAACTGCTTTGGTAATGAAATCCAATGTTGTTACTGTCTTGAAATGAAACAAAACTTTTATTTCACCCTACTGCACTGCTTCAAAGCTAGGTAATAATACCTCGTGGAAGAAAATGTAGCCAGCTGCATTAAAGGATGTTTTAATTTGGAATTGGGTGACTCTAAGGTCAATGGAAGACTATAACAGTTTCTGTTTTCTATCCTTTGATGGAGAGGAAGGAGTATAGAGACTCAGCTGAACCCCTGAGTGCCAACCTCCCTGCCCTCAAAACACATATTATTGTTCCTTCAAAGTGTCCAAAAATGTTGGTGTTGTAGCATTATGGATAGTCTTGCAGCAAGGTGGGAACTAATGGGAACAAATATATTGTGCATTAGGAGTTTTCAACATTCCGTAAGGCAAATCAAAAATTAGGAGTGCCCCAAACAAAAAATTGTAACTAGGAAACTGGATGTTGAATCAACACTGAATTGGGCATGGATGTAGCAGGAAGTCTACTTTTGCTCTGTGGAAATTTGGGGATGTTTGGGCAAAGGGTTTGGAATTGTGATTTTTTAAAAAAAGGAACACTGTTTTACCCCTGTGCAGAAACATAACTTCTGAGAATTCTAAAGGCCCTATTTGCATAGCATAGCATTCTGGCCAATCAGCATGTGTCTCCAGTTAGGTCACAGAGCAGGTGACCTATACTTCCTCCCTCAGATTCTTGAAGCTTCCCCCACAGGAAGCTAGACTGGCCCCATCTTTCCTGTCATTTTTCAAGCAAGCTGTTTATGTTTTTTGGTATTGTATTCATTGATCCATTTAGTGTTATACACTCATTGTTAATAATCTTAAATACAGTATTTTAATTGTTGTAAACCACCTTCATTAAATAAATGAACTTTTTTTGTTTTATGATCTCAAAACAAATTTTACCCGGTTTACCTGCAAGTAAGTAGACAGCAGCAACAGCAGCAGTTAAGGACAGCTGCAACATGAGAGTAGAACATTGGGGTGAAGGTTAGGGAGAAAGAAGGGAAGTAAACCCACCTCGCCATACCTTTCTCACTCTGTATGAGTTACTGGCTTCCAAAATGTACAATAATTAAAACCTCTGATCAGAACTTGTAAACCAACAACATCTCATGGTACGTTCTCCTCTCATCTTGCTGCTCCTACACCTCCCTAGAAGTCTTGCCTTTTCCGTTAAGTTCTGCTCAGATCTTGAAAACTAACACCTATGGCTTCCCTTTACTGAATCAGCCCATCTCATGTTAGATTTTCCTGTAAGGTTATTTTTACAAGTAGAATTTTAGCTAAGGGAGTAAGGTAGATTCAAGGATGAAATTAGCAGGGGATGGTGGGAGTCTGGGTTACCACATAGTGGGGCCTGAGAGACTGTGAGAAGAGCCTCCTGGAAGATCTTAAAAAGCAGACTGAGTTGGGTGTTATTAGCACACTGGTGGTACCAGACCACAAAATTCTGGACAGCCTATTTTGGGTTTTTCATGTATATGTACAATCCTGGGGAATCCTGGAACCCTGAGACACTCCATAGGCTATTGATCAAGGTGTTGAACAGGAGTCCCCCAGCACTGCTACCATTCACAAAATGACATCACAAAAGGTAAAATCCTAGAATCTGACTCCTTTTTTTCATCTGTTCACCACTTGTCACCCAAACTCAAATCAATTGTCAGGGCTGTTTTGCAGCAAGTATGAATGACAGTGAGCAGGAGAGGGTATCCTGGAGACTAGTGCTTCTTAACCTGGGTAATATTGTTCCCCCAGGGGGTGATTTTGTTTTTCAGGAGGGTGATGGAATTAAAAGGTGCAATGTGTGGGTGAAGGAACAGAGGGGGGTGGTAGGGGGGCAATGGAGCGAGCCGCCGCCAGCTGCCGAGCTGCCTCTTTCATTGGTTGGTTCTTCTTTCCTCTTTGGGCATTTGATGCACACTGAGGCTGGCTTCACCAGGTGTGTGTGTCTGTGCACTCCCAATCCCTTTCTCACTGGCTACCTCTAGCTCCCAATGTTAGAGTCTTCATCTCTCCCACCCACTCCCTGAGCAACAGTACATTTGACCAGGAAGAGATTCCACCTTAGTTCTGCAACAGTGGTGTGCATGTGCTCACATGTGCTGCATTCATCGGCTCTTCTTGCTCTGTGCAGGGCTTTCCCTTGGACGTCTGCCCCCTCCTCTTCCCAATGCCCCCATGGCTCTCCTGGGAAAATGAGGACCTTCCCAGATCAAGGGGAGAAACTTGGAGCCCAGAAATCAGGGCCAATCTCACTTTTAGGCCACACTGCCCCCACCCCATGAAGAAGCTTCCTCTTGGGAAGCTTCCCGTCTACAACTCCCCCATTCTGGATCCCACGGATTGCATGGATCAGCTCCTCTTCCTGCCCATGTCAGCAAGTGCGGGCCCTTTTCCTCATCCCATTTCTCATCCTCCTCCTCCTGCCACCTTCAAGCAACAGTCAGCCCCCCCCCCCCCCCGTTCGTCCTCCTGCAAGGAATTCCCTTTTCCTTCAATATTAAAGTTTGTGGAAAGGGTCACTAATTCCCTAGACTCCCTTTGTATGAGGACTGAGTGGCACCAAGGTGTCCCTTCCTTTATTTCTATCTGAAAACATTTTAAAATGCATCCTAGCCTTTGGAACGCCCTGCCACTGGAGGCCAGGCTGGCCCCATTCATTGATCTCCTTCCATGACCAGGCAAAGACCTTTCTCTTCAGGCCAGATTTCCTTCAGTAAACCAGCAACCCATGTGTGATTTTTAGATAGCTTGCTATTCATTAATGTTTTGATTGGATTTTTAGTACTGCCCCGCTGCCGCCCCCTTCTGCCCCGCCGCGCCACTGCGGCGGCGCCAGGAGGGGGGTGATGATAACTTCCTCAATGGCTCAAGGGGGCGATTCTTTCAAAAAGGTTAAGAACCACTGCTGTAGATCATCTTGACTGTTGTCAGCATTCAGGGTGCCTTTTACTATGTAAAGCTTGTCATCCTTTTTCCTTCTGGCAATGTGGACACTGCATTGTCCAGCAATATTGGACCATTTCCTGGCTTTTTGCATTGTGGGTACAGAAACACAACATCTCACATTCTTAAACTAGAGGTTTTTTTAAAGGATTAAATCCAGGTATATGTTGGGTCCACCCAGACACTGGTTATGTGGGTTGGGGGACATGTGGCCTTCCAGATGCTATTGATCTGCATTTTCCATCAGCCCGAGTCAGAACAGCTAAGAGTGAGGGTCCATGACAGCTGAAGTCCAAAAACATCTGTAGGACCACATATTCCCCACCCTGCTCTGTGGTTTCAATTGCTCGGCAATGCCAAAGAAGGACATCACCCCATATCCCCTGAGACAGTGTTGGCTGGCCATCCCTAAAAGCTGTCAGTATATCCCTTCTCTGTAGCTATCTTTCAGCTGACAGTATACTCCTGCTCTGAATGACAATGAAAGGATCAATCCTATATCATGAATGTCAACAAACAGATATAATCAACATGCAGTGGGTGTTGAGGGTTTAGATTAAAGTGAGTTCTTTACACTGGGAATGCTCTGTATTTTGCTACCAATTATCAGCTGCCTCTGGCCTCCCCAAGTGCCTCATTCTTGTCAGCTTCAGATAGTTTTTCACCATTCTTTACATGCTGACAGCACAAATGAGGAAGCAGATAAGAACTGAAGTAAAGTGATGGTTACACAGGACAAGGGAAATTACATTTAACAAGGAAATGATGTTTTAATACCCATTGCCCGATGGAGATCATTTTGTGCAGCTACAAAAAATTTTCCAAAGCAATCTAAGATTGTCTTTTGCGGGTTGAGGTGGAGAGTGAATTTCTGTAATAACTGAGTCAAACCTCATTGCCTGAAGAAAATGATAAGAAGGAAAATAGCACTTTAAGAAACAAATCTGGAATGCTACCCAAAACCTAGTAATTGTATTTAACATTCCTCTCCTTTAATTCAGAAAAAGGGATCTCTCCTTCAGAGATGGTGATGCCTTTACTGGGTATCTCAAACTGTGTATTTTTATTTGTTTATTTGTCTGCTGCTTTGCTTCTTTGCACGGATGTTTTAAGGCCATTTGGTAATTAAAAGTCTATTTATCCCTCATGTGCCCTGCCAGCATGTTTGAGTTCCCCTGAGCCACATTTTCCTGAAGAACCTACAAGGAACTAGACCTAAAGTGCAGATATTCTGTTGTATTAAGACTTGTAAACATGTCCCCAAGCTTCAGCCATTTCCCACTTACTCTTTATTAAAACAAACAAACACATCAGAGACAAAGATAGTCTGGGGTTACCTTTTTTGGTCACAGCCAGATAATGTATCAACACAAAATATGATCTATGCCAAATCTACAATCCTGTACACCCCCCGCCCCAGGACAGAACAATTGAAATGAGGAGAGTTACTTATGTGTATTATTTATACATTTAAAATCTTTATATAGTGACCCCCCCCTCAACTCCCTCAGCACTAGTTAGATTAGAATTGTCGATAATGTTAACTATTGGCTAAAAATTTTGTTTACCACTCAGTCAGAATATTTAACATCATCATATGGGGAAATGAATTCTGGAACGTGGAAATCCTACGTACTGCAACTAGTAGCCAAACTTGGATTTTCAGAAGAGTATGTAAGGCACCTTGGTCTGTCTGCAGCAAAAAGCTTATTAAAGCAGAGATTATTTGATCTCTGCTACCAAACAGATATAGGTTCACTAAGCACTCTAAAAACAGCCTCGTTCTACAAGATTATTTCATCTCCACCTATAAATCTTCCTTCTTATTTTGCAGATTTAGTGAGCTTCGACTATAGAAAAGCCTTCACTCAGGCACGTCTTGATATGCTGCCACTTGCTAGCTTAAAAGGGCGTTACACACAAACTCCATACTATGAGAGAGTTTGTTCTTGTTGTGATGATTTGTGTTTTTATGTGTATTAGAATGGGATATGTAGTCCTAAGATTGTCCCAATAGCATCCATCTTGATTTAAAGTCTGTTCTGTAGTAGGAAAGTTTTTCATGCTGTTTCAGAGAAGCTTCGCTCTCTGATTATCTCGTTGCTAAGATGAGTAGAGAGCAGAGACTTTCGTAGTCAAAATAATTCTGCCACAAAACTTGATAACAACTCTCAAGCTCTCATGAGAAAGTTAGGCGGGACAACAAGACCCAGGAGGGGGTGTTCCTTATGAAGAATTCTGGGAAGAAGAAGGAAGTTGGTGAGGAGTTGGAAAAAGATGGAGTTGGACTGAGAAAGGTCAGACACGTGCTTTTTCCCATAATGGATTATAACTTTGCTATGGACTATTTTTTCTACCATGGACTGATGGAAGTTAACTGGATTTCATCTAGCGTCAGCCTATGAAGACCCAAGACACGTGAGATGGACTGTGTTATGCTTTTTATTAGTTAGCATAATTCCTTTTCTTTATTTTTATAGCTGGAGTGGGGGAGGGGGAGTGTTCCGTTTGTCTTGATATGAAAATGTACCTACTGAACTATTTTACCATCAACTGAAACCTTTTCTAAAGCAATTCTTTTCAATAAAGCAGTAATGATTTGATCTGCATGCATTGGTTCTTGTACAGACTAGCTGAATGTCTAATTGGCCATGTGTGTTTGCTACCAAAGATTTAGAGCCAGATTATTCTGAGTATAACTCATGGATTTGTCTGTGTGTGTTGCTTTCTTAATAAAGGAGATTGGCTTTTGAGGAAGAAGTTTAGACAGGACCTTGCTGAGACCTAAGGGCTCTGCTCAGCAGTCAGAGGTTTGTCTGGATTTCGGACTCATCCCAGTCTCCGGCACCCCCATAAATCTCTTTGGAGATAAGGGGCTGCTTACACTTGTGACCAAAAATCAGTTGAGGACTTAGTACATGTCGTGTTTTACTGTCCCATATTCGTGACCCACCGTGAAAGGCTTTTGAAGCCTATTCTGGAAAAATATCCTGGAAGACCTGTCCAGAAAATGCTCAGGATCCTACTTTCAGACAGAGATAAATTTATTACATTTCGAATGGCAAGTTTTATATCTATACTTATGAAAATGAAAATAAAACTCGTAGCCCCCACTATTACTAATCAAGCTGTTATTTAGGTTCATGTACCCTTTGGGGGCCCCTTTCTGTGATAGATGCTTGTTATTGGCACCAGATATTGTCTTTCAACTGCCATCACTTAATTTTCCCTGTGGTATTTTTTAAGATGTTAGAGGTTTTTAGCTGTGATAGAAATTTAACCTGGTTTTAGTTCCCTTCCTCATGCTACAGTGTATCGAATTGTACTGTATTATGTTGTTTTTATTTGATGTACTTTGCAACAGCCTGTGTGCTACGCAATAAACTTATATGTGTGTGTGTGTGTGTGTGTGTATAGTGACCTTAGGAAATATATAGCTCTCCCAAAGTGGTACACACACACAACATGTGTAATAAAATCATATAAATATAACATCAAAATCCATATATAACCTAGAAAGACTTACCATCTAAAACAGAAAGCAAGATAAGCAGCAACTATTTAGGTATTATAATTTATTTTTAAAGCAAGTCTCAAATTAATCACCAGAAGTAAGATTTTTATAAGTAACTGGGTTTTTCTCAGTCTATTGAAAAACTCATTAGGGCAGGATCAAGTGAATTTCTTATGCCAGAAAATTAGAAATATGAAACTACATTATTCTAAAACAGATGCTTGGTGCAACTAGTTCTGTTAACTATACTTACTGGCAATACTATGCTAGGCAAGATGCTTGTCGTACCTGGAATTTCCAGGGATTAAATCTGGAACCTGCTGTATGTAAAGACCTACTCTATAGTCCCACCATAATTTTAAAATGTCTCTTTATGCTCACCAAAATGATGGGCCTTACCAACGGACCAGAGGGTGGAGCCTTGGCACCTGATATCTACGTTATGCCTGGCTCACAGGCTGAAGGATGTTCTTCAGACAATCTAGTCCCCATACATTTAGAGTTTTAACCTAACAACCAGCACTTTGAAGTGGACTCATAACCGATTCAATCAGATTGCATTATATGTTAAAGTAGACACTTGTCACTGTGTTTGCAAACTTCATGGGGTCCAAAATGCTGCAGCCAGAGTATTAACTGGGGCTGGTTACAGAGGTCACATAACCCTCTCCCCCTCCATTACAGCACTTGTACTGACTGCCGAGCCATTTCTGGAAACAATTCAAAGTCCTGATTATAACCTATAAAGCCCTAAAAGATATCTCAAGGACCATGTGTCCCCGTGTGAGATTGCCCAGGTTTTAAGATTATCAGGAAAGGCCTTTTTCTCAGTCCCACCACCTTCACTGGTATATTTGGTGGCAATACAGGAGAGGGCCTTCGCTGCTGCTGCTCCCAGACTCTGGAACTCCTTCCCACTGGAGGCCAGGTTCGCCCCATCATTGCTGCCCTTCCGTAAGCAGACCAAGACCTTTCTCTTCAGACAGGCTTTCCTTTAATTACTAGCTGCCCAAGGGTGGTTCTTAAATAGATTCTTGTGCCTTGCAGTGTCAAATGTCTTTTTGGTGTTGACTTTGTTTACTGTTTTAGTGTGTGGTATTTGTTTGATTCTTTTGTAATATCTGTATACTCACAGTTTTTAGCTTTTAAATATTGACTTCTACTGATATAACCTGCCTTGGGTTCTTTTTAAGGAGAATAGTCAAGGTAAAAGTATTTTAACTGAATGAATGAATGAATGAATGAATGAATGAATGAATGAATGAATGAATGAATGAACGAACGAACGAACGAACCAACGAATGAATGAACGAACGAACAAATGTTGTCTTTACCAGACAGTAGTTTCATGTATTGTAATTTTGGGACATTGGCTGAAATCCTGTTGCACAGATCCACATGCACTTGTGATGAGGTCATCACTGGTGGCAAATAGGCTTTCTGTGGTGTATGAGTCATGTGCATCCCAAAATCACATGTAATTATCAGCAACTTTCCTTTCATTTGCTGTTGTTGATGACATCATTGCTGTTTTGTATGTTGAGCTGCTCAACAGGATTTCAGCTATTTTCTCTAATATCATAATACAAACAGAACTATTAACACAATGTCAGTTTCCCTGAACTTCTGATTCCATCTATCACACTATACCCTATATGAAATTCAGGAAAAGTTCCTTTGGGGGGGGGAGAGACGATGAGAGAATAAGGAAAGAGGGGGAGAGATAGAGAGGGATGACAAAAGTGAGGGGGAGGACATGAGACAAAATTTTCGATTGCTTTGTTTCAAAGTGAAATCAAATCCCATTTCCAGAATGAAATAAGATGTGGTTGGCAGAAGTGGTGAGAGCTATATAACACTGGCTGCAAAGTTTTTTCCTACTCTGCAGGATTTCTAGGCCATGCATGCCAAGTCTGCATTATCTCTCTGTTGTCCAGTTTGTAGCAATTTTTTTTTTTAGCACTGGTGCAAATTGATTCTGATTTCTGTGGTATGTGCTGAATGCAAGACACAGAAAATCATAGCTTGTGGGACAGTCTAAAGCAGCCATTTTGGTCACAGCTATAAACAAAAAATGAAAGAAATATAGGCCAAATCAGAATCAGAAAAGTTGCATAATGAACCTTATAAGGAGATGTGTGAAAAATTGGATCAAGTCTGTGACCCCTTTCAAATGTGCTGGGCCCCACCCAAGAGGCCATGTGGCCCCATTGAGAATGAATGGCCTAAAGTGATATAAGGGGGGGGGATAAAAGCAAAGCAAAGCGTGCTGCTTATATACCGCCCCATAGCGCTTCAAGCACTCTCTGGGCGGTTTACAAGTTAATTATGCAGGCTACACATTGCCCCCCCCCAGAAAAGCTGGGTACTCATTTTATCAACCTCGGAAGGATAATGCAGTCAAAACTTTCTTCCCCTCCGCCTTCCTGCCCTACATAACCTGAAAGTGCAGTTCTGGAAGGTTTCGCACACCTCTGGAGAAGGTTTTGGGTGTGCCTGTGGGGTTATATTGTTCACTGGCCACCTCATTCCATCTCCCTCTCCCTCCCTCCCTCCCTCTCCCCCCCCTCTCTCTGTGTGTGTCTGTGTGTGTGTGTGTGTTTGGGGCTGTCAAATTGGAACTGACCTCTAGCGACCCTATTAGGGCTTTCAAGATAACTGAAATCTTTAAGGAGTGGTTTTATCAGTTCCACTGGCTGAATGTTGATTCGAACCCTATTCTTCAAAGTCCTAATCTGTCACTCTGTCCACTACTCCACACTGTGAATCTCATTCCATGAGTAGAAAAATCTTATTAAATATTAGTGAAAGAAATATTTTTTAAAAAATCAGAACACATGCTATTTTCTTAATGTTAGCCAGAGATAGAACATAATTTTTGGACTACAGTTCCCAGAAGCTGTAGTTCAGAAATCAAATGTTTCCCCTCTCTTGTGCTAGCATTATACTTATCAAATAGTATTCATTCTTTGATTACGAGGGCTAGACATTCCTTTATCCAGGTTTCTCATCCAGAAATATTGCTTTAAGGATACATTTCTTTTACATTATCTGCTCTGTAGAACACCTTGCTTTTTATTGGCATGATCACACTATAAACATCTGTAAATCTCTTGGTTCCCTCCATCTTGACAAATATATGCATTTAGTATTCTGTGTGGCAACTTTGCTGAGATTTTGTACAAGCTGACACCACAGGCGTGCCTCTAAATCCCCTGAATACCTTAATCCTGCAACAACCATATAGGGCTCTTCTTTGAAACCTTAGGGATTCCTACAATTTTAGGTATTTAATCCTTCACCAGCACAGTCATTAGTCTCCCAGCATGATCTCAAACAGAGCTAGTTCTTAATACAAATTTGAGTGATTGGGAGGCATCCAGAGAAAGATGTTTCTTCAACAGCTGGAGGAGGGAGCAGAAATGTAAAAGATTCTCTATAGTAAGATGTATCTTTGCTGACAGTTAAATGTATATAATTATTTACTTCATTATTGTAACACACACCTGTCCAGTTTACATTTATCTTGCTTCTAATTCGGTAAATAAAAAAAATTGTGTTCACTTAATGGAATGATTGGCTAACTTAGCTCCAGTTTATTCAGACGGACCATAGGCCACAAATTACAGATCCTTCCAGACAGTGAATGTTTAAAACAAATGTCAAATTATTGGCTGAGAAAGTTAGGTTGTGTGTGGTTTTGTGTTGATGGGTAGTTTGTGGGTGGTTATGTGAAGGCATAATCCATTAGTTCTGCCCTGAGTAGCCAAAAATATGTGAAAAGGTGGACAGAAAGAAGAAAATGCTTCAAGACTGGAAGCAACAGAGCATAAATTATTTGCAGATAGAGGGTGTGAGTACATGGCAGGGAAAATACAGATTGGTCCACTGTGATTTGCACTTGTATTGCTGCAGCCATCTAGATATGCAGGAGTTTGCACTGACCTTCAACAGCAGAGAGTGCCTTAAGGGGGTGCTAAGAGGTGTTAATTGGCAATTGCCTCCTCTCTCTCTCTCTCTCTCTCTCTCTAACTTGGTTAAAGCAAAGCAAAGCATGCTGCTTATATACCGCCCCATAGTGCTTCAAGCACTCTCTGAGTGGTTTACAAGTTAATTATGCAGGCTACACATTGCCCCCCCAGCAAGCTGGGTACTCATTTTACCGACCTCGGAAGGATAGAAGGCTGAGTCAACCTTGAGCCGCTACCTGGGATTGAACCCCAGGTCATGAGCACAGTTTTGGCTGCAGTACAGCGGTTTAACCACTGTGCCACGAGGTTAAGCCATGCAAAGCTATCCCATTGGGTCTGAGGCAGCAACCACCTGTTGTTTACCATAGGTCCAGGAAGGGAGGGATAGAGGGAGGGAAGGAGGGAAGAAGAAAGCAAGGAAGGGAGGGAGGGAGCAATAGTTTGGAGACAGGGGGCAGTCAATTGAGGGGAACTGATATCCCCACAAGCACCTCTTTGCTTTGTATCAGGCTGTCAGACTGGCTGAAAGCAAATCTGTCAGAACAAATTTAAAGCACCCCTGCCAACTGAACAACAACAACAAAAAAGATGATTCCCTCCTCAAAAAAGATGAGCCCTCTAACCTGGTTCTCCAGACAGGCAAAGCAGCTTATGCTGCTGCTATAACTGCAGCTGTTGAGAAGGCCTGTTACAGTCTTTGTGGACAACCAGTGCTGCCCTCTAGGGTTGAGACCAGTCACTGTATAATGGCAGAAGGATTATCCTCCAGGGATTCACAATTTTGCAGAACTATATCTGGCATTCAGAAGCTTACCTCCCCAATAGAGGTGAAGTCAGTCCAAAATCAGATATCCACATTAGCAAATCTCACTGGACACCAGATTCCTTCTGTGTATATACCAAAGGAGGTGAATGCCAGAGTCTGTTTGCCATTCAGGGCATTGCTAGTAAATCATTCCCAAGAGATAGGAAGAGCAATATTTAAAAGATGTTATGCTGGTGCATGAAGGGAGCTCTTCTCCCTCTCCCAGATCTGACTTCCAATGGAAAGTGTGTCCCTTCCAAAATTGACAGGATTTCCCACAGCAGCATCCTGAAACTGAGAAAAAAAGAGAGACCTCCCCAAACCTTAAAATTCATGGATCTTTAATCTGCAATTCTAAGTCTTCTTTTTGTGGTCTACCATGTCACTATGTTTCATTGTACAATGAAACAAGCCCCAAATTATAACGTTTGTGTATCCTAAATCTAACGAGTTGGGGTTCTAGATGTTTAGAAAACTGAGTGTTAGCTTGGATCCAGGGTCTCAATCACTTTTAATTGAATTGTTTCCTGACCTGAAGAGGAAAAATAGCATTCAGACTTAATAAAGGAAGCAATACACTGACCTAGATTGTGAAATGTATCATTACACAGTCAGTCTGCAGGCATTTAGGGAAAAAATGTTGTGACCAGTATGAGTTTCTCAAGGACAAGTAATATCACACTAACCTTATCACTCTTTCTCTTTTTAAAAATAGAGCTACTGGCCTGGAAGATTGTGGGAATGCTGTGAATATGATATATTTGTTGGCACACTGAAAGACACTATGGTTAGGTGGATTTTTAGATGGTTGGTGGACACCTGGCTATCCTGTTCTGCTCATGCTTGAAGTTCACAAGGTGACAAATACACAGTCTCTTGAATTGATTTCAGGACCTCGGAAAGCTCCTTGTGGGCTCTGCTGTCTAAGGTTGCCTCAACAGCATCTTGAAAACATTTCGTCTCAGATATGCTGTTGTGCATTAGGTCCTATTTTCCAGGAGGAGCAAACTGTGTACCTTGAAAAGACCTTGCATGATTCTTAAACTTTTGGCATTTTTAACCCACTTCTAAGGAGGGTGGAATCCAAATCCATCTTCCAAACATTTCTTGTTTAAATAACAAGAAAAATGCTTTTGAATATTACTAAGTTTAAGAGGGCTACTTTAATCAAACCTATAAGATTGTGATGGTACCAGTTGTGAAACTTTAAGATATGGTGTTGATCAAAAGAGGTGGTGTGAACTGCAAAGGAAGGAAGGAAGGAAGCTTGTGCCTCTTAGAAGGCATATATTTCTTTCTCAGAAAAAAAGTCTAAGCAATTCATTTCTAAACAGGGATGCTCCAACATTGGCTTTCTTTCACATTTCCTTCTGGATTTCAAAGGTCCAAAGAATTACTTAGCTTTGTTTGGGGATGGACTGATGAATTTATTATGACCTATATTTTCCTCTATTACAATTTTCAAGATACAGATTTTTAAAGAAACAAAAAGCATTTGTTTTTGTGTATTTCCATGGAAATATGGAGGTACAGGTAGAGAAAGGGAAAAAACACGTAGCTCATCCAGGAATTATGTCCATGACATTGTGGCTTTTCCTCCTCAATCAAACAGCCTCTGGCTGGGTGGCTGGGTGGAGATCTGAGGAGAAACTTCTGACCTCTTTTCCATCTGTTTAAAGAGTTATACCGTTTCCTTCCTTGTCAGAGGAACAAGGGGCTGCTTGTGGAGAATCTCACCCCAAAATTTGAGGGGGCAGCCCCCATCCTGGTCACAAACTGCCTAGGGAACAATTTCATACTGAACATCCACATTTATTATTTGAATTCTGTAAAAGAGAGGGCGATGGAAATGTCAGCAGCACCAATTGGCTCCTCCTTGTTTCAGCTTCTGCACCCATAGTGCAGATGTATAATGGAGGAAAAGAGAGAGAAGAGTCAGAGAGGAGACACTATGCCAATATAGTTGATTGTTTGTCAATAGCTGATAATCTGATTGTTTTGTGTTTGTGTGCACACGCGCGTTCAGCTGTGGTTGAAAAAAAAGGCAGTATACCATTTTGAAAGTCATCTGAGATGATGGCTATCACCAAATCTTACGATCATAAACTTCATAGTTAACCATTGTCCTTTTATCTGCACTCAGAGCTGGTCCAATGTATTTTGCTGGCTTAACAAAAGAAGATGGGGTGCCCTGCCTGCCCATTCCATGCACCAAAAGGGATTAGACCGGCAGTAAAATAATTCTCCAGTACAAAAAAGAGGACATCATCCCTTGCTGCATTTCAAGGCAGCGGGTCTGCTTAGGTGCACTGTACAGAACACAGCTTGTTCCTTCAACATCTAGCAGGCATCATCCAGGATTTTCTGCTTGAGGCACTTGTTCGATCATCCCTGAGTGCCGGGCATGGGCTCAAGCTATAGGAAGCCAGATTTAGGCTGAATATCAGGAAAAACTTCCTAAATATTAGAGCAGTATGACAATGGAACCAATTACCTCAGGAGGTGGTGAACATTCCAATGCTGAAGGCATTCAAGAGAAAACTGGACAGACGTATGTCAGATATAATTTGATTTGGATTTCTGCACTGAGCAGGGGGTTGGACTCAATGGCCTTATAGGCCGCTTCCAACTCAGTTATTTCTATGATTGCCAAATGATAGGAGCAAATTTGAGAAACACTTGCAGTTAATACTCAGACTTTTTGCCTCCTTGCAAATTAGCTACACAGCTTTTTTTCCCAGTGAAAGATGCCATTTGGTCTCCTGCGGTCAAAAAGCAGACTGTTTAACTTTGCAAACATGTCAAGAGAAATTATTAACACAGCCTATTATATAATAGATCTATTCATTGAACAGCTGTCCTGGTGGTGATTCCATAGATCACTTTCATATTATGTGGAACTTGGGAGAAAGAAGCTGTGACATTATATAATATCTTGTTGACAAGGTCATAATGGGTTGCAAGGAGAGCTTTTTAAAAATGTGTGTGGGATCTATTTAGCATTAAATATGGATGGCTCCTCTACTTTGCTTGTTTATTTTTTATTGAGTTCCAATGAAAATCTTATTCAATGTGCCCATGAATAAGATTAGAAATTTTGAGTTATCATATAGAGTTCCAGCAGAATATTGAGATTAACAGACAAGATTAGAACAGAAATTCCTCACAAAACAGTGCTTTCCATTCAATGATATTTTCTGTGTATGGGTTCATATTAGGCATGTGCACTGCATTTGGACAAATGTGTAAACAATAAAACTATTGTAGTGTACTTGTTTGATTTTTGAGTGACTATGTGGTGAAGCAACATCTTATTAGATCCTTCTTGTTCCATCAAGCATTTGTAGGTTTAAAAAGATAATGATAGTTGAAGCCCAGGTTGCTTTGTGGTACAAGATGGCCTGGGCGGTTGACACGATCACACCTAGGTGACATCTCCTGCCCGCAGAGCCTATATGGCTCCATGGTACACAGAGGAGCTTCTGGCTATGAAGAAGTTGGGGAGATGGCTTGAGTGCAGATGGATGAAATATCGCTGCAACTATGACCAAACACAGCTTAGAGCCCATTATCGGGCCTAGTCTGTGGTGATACGGCTGGTGAAATGTCAACATTGCTCCAGTTGTATTGCTTCCCTGGAGTGCCATCCAGCAGAGCTATTTCAGGTGGCCCAGGACCTTCTTCAGCCTAACAGTTTGGTGGAGGTCCCGGACCGCTCAGTGGCTCACTGTAACAAATATGTTACACACTTTGAGAGGGAAATTGCTCAGATTCGCAAAGAGTTGGACTCCACTGTTGATGCAGAGCCTATGATTGTGTCCAGTACTCTGGACTTATGTCATAATTTATTGGATGAGTTCCAGTTGTTATGGCCTGAGGATATGGACAGGGTGCTTGGATCGGTTTGTGCCACCACTACACAACTCAACCCTTGATCATCATGGCTAAGAAAGGAATCTGCTGGGGGGGGTGTGTCACACCTGGATCCTGGAGGTCATCAACTCCTCATTAAGAGAGGGAGTGGTCCCCACACCATTAAAGGAGGCAGAGATTCGCCCACTCCTAAAAAAGCCTAATCTGGACTCAGGTCTAGTGATCAACTATCAATCAGTGGCAAACCTCCCTTTTCTGGGCAAGGTGTTGGAACATGTGGTGGCTGAGCAGCTCCAGGCTCTCCTGGATGAAATGGATTATCTAGATTCATTTCAATCGGGTTTCATGCCAGGTTATGGGATGGAGACTGTCTTGGTCACCCCGTTTGAGGACCTTTGCCGGAAGAGAGACAGGGGGAATGTGTCCCTGTTGATTCTCCTGGACCTCTCAGTGGCTTTCGATATGATTGATCATGGGGTCCTTCTGAACAGGTTGGATGGGATGGGAATGGGAGGCACCGTTTTATGGTGGTTCCACTCCTACCTGGCTTATCGGGTCGAGAAGGTGGTGCTGGGGGACAGTTGCTCTGATCCATGGTGGTTGCATCATGGTAACAGTCACACATGTACTGGTAACAACCAGAGTGGACTCCTGCAATGTGCTATATGTGAGAGAGCCTTTGAAGACAGCCTGGCAACTGCAACTGGCACAGAACCGGGCTGTGCAGCTGGTAAGTTGTGCCTCCATGCTGACTCATATCATGCTGCTTCTGAAAAATTTACACTAGCTGCTGGTTGCTCTTTGGGCCCAATTCAAAGTCCTTACTTTGACATATAAAGCCTTAAATAGCTTAGGACCTGGTTACCTAAAGGACTGTCTTCTTCCATACGAGCCTGCCTGTCCTCTAAGATCAGGCCAGGAGGCTGTTCTGAAGGTGCCATCCCTGAAAGAGGTGAGGGTGATGGCATGTCGAAATCGGGCCTTCTCAGCGGTTGGCCCCCAACTTTGGAACCCCCTCTCCAACACTTTTGGCTTTTCGGCACAAGGCAAAGACCTTTCTGTTAAGCCAGCATTTTAATTAATTAATTAAATAGTATCCTTTAGCTGGCCATATGAGCGGCAGGATTTATTAATTATAAATTGACTGTTTTAATATAGGGTATTATTATAATATTGCCTATTTTTAATGGTTTAAATGTTTTCTAAAGTATTAATATTGTTGTACGCTGTTCAGAGACCATTGGTAATGGCGCAGCAAAAAAAATCTTGTAAATAAAAATAAATAAATAAATAAAGATATGTACATTAAATAATTTAAATCAGCACAATACATTTTTGTTAATTAATGAGGTGGAAATCATGGCATGAGATACTTAACCAATTGCACAGCACACAACTAGTAATGTAACTGGTGTCTTGTTAGCTTGTGGCAGTAGATTTGCTTAAATCAGCAACAGGATTCTGGACAAAATCCCTCTCCTTAGCAAACTGTCAGTTTGCCAAGTCCCTCCCCCAAATGTGTTCTCAAAGGCTTTCACGGCCTCCCTTCAAAGTTGTCTTCATCTTCCACCAGCAAGAGCATAGGACACGGGACCTCCTAACTTTCCTTGGCAGAAAGCTTCAAAGCCTGGGAGTGACTATGGAGAAAGCTGTACTGTATGTAACAGAAGGCACAGAAGATGGTACAACTGAGAAAATGGCCTTTATTAAAAATCTCAAAGCCCAGGCAGATTTTTATGGTAGAATACAGATTTTCAGATCGCTTGAATCCAACTCATGCAGGGCTATACAGTCACAACCAGCAGTTTGAATCATGTCCAGAAACAGATTGGTAGCCAGTGAAGCTGTTGTAGGAAAGGATATCTATTTTCCTTATTACAGGTCCCAGTCAGCAGTTTGGCAGCAGTGTTTTGGAATAGCTGAAAAATCGTTCCTCAGCCACTACAACTGAAATTTGTCTTGGCATGGAAGCTACCACGGCTGTGATTGGGTAACCTCTTCTGAAAGCAAACTGCTGCCATGAAAGAATGTCCCTAAAATAAACAGATCTGGCAATGAAATCACCAGTGGCACAGTGTTGCCAAATTGTGCAGCAGTGCAGACTGGCCCTAGCACAGAAACACTGTGCTCCGTTTTTATTTACATAGAACGAATGTCACCAAACTAGGAAATTAATAAACATGATTAACAACTAAGTTATGGAAGTTCATTTTAATAATTATAATAACTCAGGTAAGCTGCAGAATTAAAGATATTTATTGATTTAAAAAAAACACCTCTAACTCATTGTAGACGATGTACTCAGCGAAGGTCCAGCCACCACACTTACTTCTGCATGCCCTTCAGGTCAATGCCCACAGTGAATGTTCAGCTTGCCCACCCTCCTTAAGGCTGGGCATACATTGTGTGTAGTTATATCTTTGGGAGGACTACAGAAAGAGACAGACACTTGCTATCCAGATTCCTCTTCTGCAAGTAGAGCAGTTGGTGTGAAAAAAAGAGAGAGAAACCTACTTTAAATTCTTTTTTTAAAAGACTAAGAAGTAATGTAACATACAGTTTGGCCCTGAGCAAGCAGGGTGAAAACCTTTTGTCCCCTCACACTAAAGATGGCTGGAACAACCAGAATCATATTCCCTACTGTGGTAATTTTTGTCAGAACTACAGACAAAGCTGACACAGGCAAAGGTACATGACAAGCAGAATATGTAAGGTGAAACTATTTTAAGACATAAAGATGACTCACTATGCACTGAACTTGCAGCTACTGGACTTTCCATAGGAAGGGTCATGTCTTTGCCCATTAACTTAAGGTGACAAAGCTGTTAAATGGGATGAATTTCTCATTAATGTCTATTTTCTGTGGTTTTTATCTTGGGGGGAAAGTGTATCTTGCATTTTAGTGGGCATTCTCTACTTCCTTAGTCTTGTTACATTCCAAGTTCATATATCCTTTGATGCTCCTATATATTCTCTTCAGTGCAATTAAATAAAAACATAAAATGCACTTTAGCATTCAACTAAGTTCTGCATGAAATTTAATCTTGTCGGGGAAAGTCTAGAAGTAACTTGATGCCTGAAAGCAATATTTTGTAACAACAGCCTGGCATGACATGTGCATCACGTTTGAATGGGTCTGGTCATTTTCTTGCTGCTATAGAGAGTCGCTGCAAGTTGAATGTGACTTGACAGCACATAACAATAACAATAAATAGAGGGATAGGAGGCATCGATTCCCTACATTTTCTTTTCCTCAGCTTCAGGTTTTTATACCTCCAAAGCTATGGAGATGTACAAAGATATTGTTGTGTACTTTTCCCTTTCTATGAAGGGGACATGTAAAAGATATATTCTGAATGGGAAAATGGGTACCTAGTGCAGTGTAGTGGAGAAAGGGACTAGGACTCAGGAGGCCTGGATTCAAATCCCCACTCAGCCAAGGAAAGTCACTGGGAGTGTGGAACTGGAAAAACCACTCCTTAAATATTGCACTCGCCTTGAAAGACCATGAGTAATGAGTGGAAAAATAGGAAGCATGGGGAAATGGTATATCTCATTTCCACAGGGCAGATTTACATCCCATTTCTGGACTTTAATTCAAGAAATTATATGACAACTATTTGTTGGATATATTATTCTCCTGTCTTCTTTGATACTCTAGCATCAGAAAGATCAGTAATGTCTTTGAATGCACATACATACTGGGATTTCAGTTTTGTTTTCCCTTTTAAAAGCTAATCTTACTTCCATCAAGGCTATTTTTAAGATGCTTTCATTCTTAAAAGCTTATTGCAAAGGCCTGGTTATTATTGTCTGACATATATATGTAGCAGAAGGACCAGCCAGTGTACTTAATGGAGAAAGATAAGATTATTGGAACTGAAGTGGATTTTTTGAGTGTTGTTTACAGCTGATGGGTAAAAGCAGCTTCCAGAAGCAAAAACAGCTAGTGTGTGCAAAGTATACTCTCTCTGTCTAAATTCATCATAAGCAACTAATACAAAGCTCTAAAATATTCATGCTTAGGCACTAGCTGGAGTGGAATACCACTTTCAAGCATTATTGGTCTGAAAGGAGTGGGTAAACAGTTAAAAAATGAATAGGAGTCACCTTAAAGTCAAACGCTAATACACCTTCAAATCCTTCTCTCCATTACACTTATCTTCATAACAAAAGTTTTTCAGCTTAGTATACTCTGTTACATAACTGCTGTTGCAGTTGCTGCTAGTACATAGTGGCACCACAAAGATGTACACACCTATGTTTTCTGTACATAGAAAAATTTCAGACACAATTCAAGTATACACATTTGCTCAAAGACAAAACCAAGGTGTCAAGAAAGAGTGACAGAGAAGACCAGCAAAGAATGACACCTCCTGTTTGTGAAGTTTTTCAGACTTCAGCTCTTGTTGTGTGGGTGGTACTCTGAAGTAGATGTCAATTGCATGCTGGATGTGATGCCAAAGCAAAAGAATTCGATAGACTTACAGTGACATTACAACCAATGAACTGGAACTCCACATCTCTATTGATGATGTTCATACAGATATGCATGGTGCCCATAAAAATATCAAAGAATAGTCCGAAGTAGCATTAATAGTAATAGGTTATATAACTTTTCAAAAGGCTTGTCATGTACATGCAGTGTTCATACAGTAGCCATGTAGTTCCCTTAGACACTATGTCTATATCTTGTCTGTTTATCTTGATGGCTATTAAACAGTCAAGAAAATTTTATTTTGTATTTTTTGTGTGCAGAATTATAAGAATCAGTGGCTGAAATCCTGTTGGTACAACTACATCTGAGTAAAGTTTACCAATAGGGGGATATATATATACAGTGGTGCCTCGCTTAGCGATGTTAATCCGTTCAGCAAAAATCGCTGCTAAGCGATTTCATCGCTAAGTGATTTTAAAAAGCCCATAGAAATGCATTGAAACTCCTTCAATGCATTCCTATGGGCTTAAAACTAACCTTAAAGAAAAGATCCTACCTTAGGGGTGGCCATTTTCGGTGCCTTTAAAGCGAGGCAAAACAGCGGGCGGCCATTTTGTTTTTCCGGCGGCCATTTTGAAACCGTCGATCAGCTGTGCGAAAATGGGGGCTTTGCGATGATCACTTCCCTGCAATCATCACAAAGCGAAATTTCCCCATAGCGACCATCGCAAAACGATCGATCTTGCGATGGCAAAAAGTCCATCGCAAAGCAATTTCATCACTATACGGAGCGATCGCTATGCAAGGCACCACTGTATATTGAAATTAAGCACTTCCTACTTCTATCCTGTGGCTCCCACAGCTGCAGTGCAATCTCTTTCATTGTGTAAAATCCTGGGAGAAGGAGAGGAAGTCGTTAGTTGTCTATAATTACCGCTGCTGGTGATGTGATTCTGGTGGTGGTGATTTTTGGCAATAAAATACTTCTCTTTACTCTTGTACCTATCACACAATGCAAGGGATTACATGAAAGCTGTTGGAGCCATGTGATAGAAGTAGGAAATTCTTAATTTTTGAAAATTGCCCCCTGCTGAAGTTTTGTCAATAGGATTTCAGCTAGTATCAGAAAGGCTTCTAAAATGAGACTTTGGCTATACCACCAAAAAGATGACTTCTGAGGCTTACAGAGATACTTAAAAGATTGGCTTATGGATACTTTGCCTCAATTAGGTACCAGAATTTTTAGTTTGTGAAAAGGAAAAAAAATATAACAGCAGATGCTACACATTTTCTCAGGTTTAATTCCCAAAATCAATATAAAGTTTTTATTTAAGTACGAAAATTAAATGCGTATGTATGTACTCATGGGGAAGGGGATGCAACTTGTACACATGTATAAAACGGAATATAAATGTCAATAAAAGTTCCTGCAGCCTTAGCACAAACTGGTTATACTAATACAGAATGCTAAACCTGGAATATACCATAATGTGAATAAGCAAGGTGAACCTAGTTTGTTCGGTCCTACTTTAGTACTCACTTCACAAAGTCGGATAAATGAGACAGATTGCTTGACATGACAAAGGAATATGGAATGGTGACTCTGACACAAATTTGGATTCATAAGCCATCATTTTAAACTGCTTTAAGATCCTGGCTTGTTTGGGTAACTAACATGTTAAATCTGGATCAGATATCCTTCCAGCTTTGCTTACCCATTTGCGCAAGGACAGAAAGATGGTAAGGTCAAGCAGTATCTTTGTTCACATTGTGATTTAAGAATTTCTGGCTTATTTGCGCTGGTATTGTAGCACCAGTGTTGGGCCTCTGAAAAGTCATATGGTATTCTTTTGACCTACATAGCTGCATCTTTGATTTTTGCTTTCTGCCTCAGGTTATAGCAGCTTTCCCACCTGCAAACAAACCAGCTGTCAGCTAGAAGTGCTATGATATCTGAACCATGTGCCCCTTAAGCTGTCATGTTCTGTTCACTGAGATGAGTGCACATCAGCCTTTCAGCACTGCGATACTTCTCAAAGGGCTGATATTGTTAATTCTGGGCTTCTTTGTTGGAAGCTACATCAGCAAGATTTCAGCCAGTATCAGAAAGCCCTCTGCAATGAGACTTTGGCTATACCACCTGAAATTGGACTTTTGAGGCTGACAGGGATGCTTTAAAGATGGGCGTATGGATACCTTACCTGAGCTGGATGCCAGGATTTTTCGTTTGTGTGAAGGAAGAAACATGACAGCACATGGCATATACTTTCTCAGGCTTGATTCGTGAAATTATCAAGTTTTTATTTAATTCCCAAACATTGAATTAAATGTGTGGACAATGTGTGGCTAATAAAATAACATAGGCCAGTTTATAGTTCAAAGACTCCTCCCAGGCAAATATTAATACCAACCAGGGGAAAAAGGGAGGGGTCACAAAGAAGATCTATTTGAATTTTCATATGTTTCTGAAGCAAAGTAGCTTCTGAAACCGAAGCATGAACTGCTGGATAGCTCAGTGGTTGAGGCATCTGGCTGCAGAGCCCGAGTTTTGGAGTTCAATTCCCCACTGTGCCTCCTAGGACTCGATGATTCCTAGGGTCCCTTCCAGCTCTGCAGTTCTAAGATTATAAGTACCCAACTAATTATTTCATTCAGAATCTCTCATTAAGATCCCCCATTTTAACAAAAAGATGAATATGGCGAATCTTGAAGTCCGTATGTATTTCAGATTACATAAATGGGCTTATGTGTAACATATGAATAAATATATGTAGAAAACTTATTGTCCATTTAGGAAAGGGACCCTTAGAATTTCAGTCCAATAAATCTCATATAATCCCCCAGGCTGACATCTGGAATTGAGAGACATTAAGAAAGAAGGCAAAAGAGATGTCTTTCTTCCACCACTGTCTGCTTCATTCCACATACAGTAGATGGGCTGGGAAGAAGGGAACATCCTCCTCAGCCCCACTGCTTGCTAGGAATTGCTCTAATACAGCCATTTTCAACAGGGGTCATATGGCCTGCTTGGGGGGGTGGTGGTGGTCCTGGCACAGACTGGAGCCCATTTTTCACACATCACTTTATAAGGATCCTTATGTGACTTGTACAATCCTAATTTAGCCTATGTTTCTTTCATATTGTGTTTATGGCCAAAAAAGGTTGAGAATGGCCGATCTAGTGCACCATGGGCAGGGGAAGCTCCCCCTATAGAGTTTAATGGATAGAAAGACTATTCTCCCCATGGTGCACTAGAATGATTCCCAGCAAACAGTGGGAGGTTTTAAAGTTCCAGACAGGCAGAAGAGCTGTTGTTAGTAATAGTACCTCCATATATTCACTCAAAATAATGTATGGCTTTCCTTATGCTGCTTTCTATTGTTTGATCTTGCCCTTTACTGCCTCCTGCCTCCAGATACTACTTTTAATCTCTTTCTCTTGTCCTCCCCCAATACTCATTAAATTTTCCCCTCCTAATATGGCTCATTCTAAGATGTGTTCTCTTCTATGCCAAAGAGCAGCAGAAGAAAAACTGTCAACAGGCAAATAAGCATTGTTGCAAATTCCTGTGGAACAGATAAAGAAAAGAAGATTGTGAGCCATGGGGTAAACAACAACAACAACTTCCCCTCCCCCAAAAAGATACAAATAGGAAGAGAAAAATTATCTAGTGATTTATTGTTGTGAGTCCTCAAGTCACTTCTGATTTATACCGACTCTATGAATCAATGGTCTCCCAAAGGTCCCACTGTTGACAGTGCTGCTCACATCTTGCCAACTAAAAGTCATGGCTTCCTTTACTGAGTCAACCTGTCTCATGTTTCCTTGACTTCATTTCCAGTTGTCTTCAATTTTCCCCAGAATTATTGTCTTTTTCCAGTGAGTCTTTTCATGATGTCCCCAAAGTATGATTTAGTTCTTTCACATTTTACTGCGGGTTCAGGTATGATTTGATCTAGAACCTATTTGTTTTTCTGGCAGTACCAGTATCTGATAAGCTGTCATTTAACACCACATTTCAATTGAACCAATTTTTTTCCTGTTGACTTTCTCCATGGCCCAACTTTCACATCAGTACATACTACATAGTAATTAGGAATACCATGGGACAGATGATCTTGGCTTTAGTTTCCAGCAACATATCTTTATATTTGAAGATCTTCAGGGACTACAATCTTATCCACAGTACCTTTCCTAGGAACAAACTCCAGCAAACAGTAGGACTTGCTTTTGAGAAGACAGGAATAAGATGAAATAAAAAAGTGTCTCTTTTTTTTTAAAAAAAAGCTTTTTCCTGATCATCTCTGCACAGATCCATTCATGCTCAGTGGCAAAGGAAACCTCCTTCTTCTAAAGTAGCTACCTTACATCTACTGAGCCTCCAGATACAGAAACAAAAATGGAGACCTATAATAACTCCAGACAAAGATCTACAGCTGCTGAATGAAAATCACCCTTCTCCAGCACTGCAGAGTATAGAAACAGACAAACAAACAAAACACATCATTTTCCATCATACCATTGTTATGGCTTCTCTACATGGATACCATGCAGGTAACAGATGCATAGAGGAACTGACCAATTTCTGTATATGTACATGTCTCAAGCTGTGAGTTAAGTATCTGGCTTCAGAGCCAAAGGTTGTGAGTTCATTCCCCACTGCCTTCTGGGGAAACAGCCAACTTTTGCAATCTTGGGCAAGCTGCAAAGTCCTATAGTGTCCCCGGCAGAGGGGAATGGCAAACTAATTCTGATTACTCTATACCTAGAAACTCATGGAAAAGGTCACCATATGTTGGAACCAACCTGAAGGCAAGCAATTATTATTAAGAGCAAATACATGTTGGCTTTAAGGCAGCTGTAAAACACAATCTGTATCTAAGAACATCTGAGACTGGAGCAATGTGCCATTTGCACCAATAATCTAGCCTCCACTGCTCTAAATGGAGTTCTTACCATTGGGAAGCGACCCCTACTGTGTGATATATTTGCAGAACCATTTCTCTGACATCTCTTCTAGTTTAAAAGCTAAGATTGTATATGAAATTGGTTAAAGTTCTTTCTATTCCATAAATGGCTAGTTTTGATTATCACTTGTTAATGAGTGTCATAATATTTACTCTTGGGTAATAATTTACAGTTGTGCTTGCTATTTAATCACATTATATTGAAGAATTTCATTGCCAGGAAATAAACCCTTAAATTTTGTTTCCTCCTGGCTGTCTTAGCAATATTACTAATGTATAATGGTGTCTGACAAGATATTTGTTAATTATCTCTTTTAGCTATAAAAGAAAGAGTGCACACTTGAACCTTCAACAGGTTATACACTAAGTAATCTCAATTTTACCATAAACTGCCTTATAGTATAATCCTCTTGATGGTATCTCTTCTTTTTTAAATTTTTTGTTTCTTTTTCTCTCTCTTCCATTAATTTTGTATCTAGTTCCACACACAACTGGCTGGGTAGCTCAGTGATTTAGGTATTCCAATTGCTGTGGAGTCAGCAGTTGGAACTTCAATTCCCCATTACTCCTCTGCAAGTATAGCCAGCCTGTGCAGCCTTGGGCAAGCTGTGCACCACAGGGAACCCCAGAAGAAGGGAAAGTTAAATCACTTCTGGGTATTCTCTAGCTGGAAAATCCTGAAAAGAATTGCCATAAATCAGAACTGAATTGACAGTACATCATCATCATAATCTCCACATTTTGACATGTCAATTCTTAAAAAACAAAACAAAACAAAAACCACAAAATTTCCTTCCTTCCTTCCTTCCTTCCTTCCTTCCTTCCTTCCTTCCTTCCTTCCTTCCTTCCTTCCTTCCTTCCTTCCTTCCTTCCTTCGTATCAAAGCTTGGGCAACTTTTCTGATGTAGTCCACAGGAGTGGAGGAATTGTAATCTAAGACAAGTAATGTTACCAAGCTCTGACTTATCTTGAAAATAGGTAAACTGAAGGAACCCAGGTATGTCTGTGCCCATTTTAGACTGTAAACATATTTTGTATATAGATTTGTATTGGCCTACATAGAAAGCAACTGTGACTTGATTGACAGTGATGTATGGGATGTGTGCCAGGAGTGAAAACTAGGGGTGTGGGGATACCATCTGCTTCACTTGGGTTCAAATTTTTGTCTTACAAGTTACAACTGATTCTAGACAAATTATAGTTTGCCTATTTTGAGTCATATCCAAGTATTCCAAAGTAGCTGTATGTACATATTTGTGTGTGTGTGAATAATGAAGAATGTTCACCATTCAGTATTTCACTTGAAAACAAGGGCAGAGAAAGGGCTCTGACCTGCGATGTATGGTTGAAATTTAGTGCCATCAACTACTGCTGGACTTTTAGTATGCAAGCAAAGCACCCATCAACCTCTTTCATTCTTATCCGTCATTCCTCCATGCAGTTTAGACAGCTTAGGTTTTATTCCTAATGCTGTTGTGGACTCAAATCTTGCATAATGGCACACATTTCACCAACACAAGCCCTCAATTTATTTAATTGAGACTTGCAGCTGTTGAAGAAGAAGAAAAGTTCTCCATAGTGAGACAGATAGCAATGTTTCTGAATTCTCCAACATTCCTTCACAAAATGACTGCCAATCACATGAGAATTGGAATTCAACTCCAAGAGCGCTGGCTGGGGCTTCCAGGAGAGCTAGGGCTTTTCATTGTCACTTGAGCGGAAAAAGACTCTCTGCCTTGGCTTTCCTGTTTTTGTTTTGTTACAGTAATACTTCAGTTTTCTTAAGAAGTGTTTTTTTTTATTAGCTTTTGAACCCCCGAAGTTCCAAAGGAATATTTAGGGGTTTGGATAGCCTTGCTTCAGTTTACATGCCACTTCAGATTCCTACGCTTTGCTTCATATTGTTTCAGAAATGGACTCCCAATTTGCTTCAGAATATGAATACATTCCAAATCTGAAGCACATGCCTAGTGAAAATAATTAAGAGGTATGCAAAAAATGTTTGGGAATGGGACTATACGCTGATTGGATGATATGATTTCTGGCTGGACAGGTCCTTTCTGTACTGCAGTGGTGGCCAAAATGCATCATCCTTGATGAAAGGAGTATTTTCACAGCTCGTAAGACTTGTTGCAAAATAAATGCACCTCACTATGAAAATTCACACACTTTTGAGACGTATGTAGATTTCAGAGAAATAAAGTACATGTACATCATTTAAAATGCAAATAATATCACACTTTGCATGTGAAGATCTTTATAGGGTTTTGTAATCACATTCACTTGAACATTGGTTTCTGGGCTTCTCTGATCAGAAACTCTGGTATGTAGGAATGTGAGCCAAAGTGTCCCCAACTCTACCTGTCTTTTTCATCTCTAATACACATGTGACAGTTGATGTTCTGAATGAGTCCATGTTTGGTAATCCTCCTGTTAAGGCTACCTAATTTATAAGAATCAAGGCTCTAAGGAAAGATTTCTAAGTATACAGCCAAACTGCTGCTTGTCATAAGCATTTTTAAACAGCTTATCTATCTACTGAGATCTCCTTCAGGTGCCCTATATGTTGATGATATCCAGAGGCAAGGCACACTTTGCCTAGTGGTAACAATGGCACTTCCCGTATTGTAGTGAAAAGTTTTAGCTCATGAACAGAACAGAAATGCTGAGATTATGCAAACACCTGGAAATATACAGAACATCATAACATTTTTATGGCAGGCTAAAGGATAAATCCCTTGTCATGTCATGACTCCATTGAAATTAATGGAGTTCCACCAGCAGAAAATTTGGTTTTAACCTGGTCATAAATTAGAGGAAATATACACAGTGTCAAGTTTCAAAGTGACATGAACAAGGGCACTTGGCAGCTGGTTCACAGCCATGGCACTTTTCCATTTTCCACTGTATGCTGAATTTCCAGGTTTCATGTTCAAATATAGTAAAATGCTTATGTTTTGATTTTTTGGTTATTTGTATGCACTAAAATTGCCATGCAAAATGCGAAGTTTGAATTTATGTCTTTGGTATAATATTTATTTTCACTAATGATCACTCTTGGACATTAGAGCAGATAACTGCATGTGAAAGATGGATATTGTTACAGAAATAGTACCATAAAAATCTTGCAGCATTACCTAAATATTAATTGGGACTAGTTGATGAATCATATAATCCTTTAGGTATCTATGGACATCTAAAAGGGAGTCCAAGTGAATTCGATTGAATGCTTGAATGTAAATGTGTATAGGATTGTAAGTTTAAGAGTTTGCACTTTGAACTTGGATGTCCTGGGTTTAAAAATCATTTCAGCAGGAACTCCATCTGTAACTTTTGCCAAGCCTATGCCAGAGCTTGGAAAATTACTTTTAAAAAGTAGTAATGGCTATAGTTCTGAAGGCCTCAAAAGTAATCCTTGATCCATTATTACCATTTCCCCCTCAAAAATAAAGTACTGTAGCTGCTTCTTGTTTTCTTAGCAAAGCATTTGTGATTAAAAACTACTTTCCTACATCTACCTCACTGTGAGAGACAGCATGAACCAGCACTTAAAATATGAGGTTACTTCACCTTAAGTAAGACTGCACACCCATCATTATGAAAGTAACTTTAAATGTCATAGTTACACCACAAAAAGAATGAAGTTGTCTTCTGTTGAATTGCAATCACAAGGTAATGTTATTATATCCCTTACTTCTTCCCAACATAATTTAGTATCTTATATAATGGGGAGAAGCAGGTCATTTTTTTCACTCCGCCCAGCTTAACCTAAGACTCTTGCTTCTGCAGCTTCCCTTTTTTGCAGGTAGTGTTTAAGCTAGCCAACTTGTCTGAATCAAAGGCTCTCATCCTGGTGACTACCAGCCAAGGGTGAACAGCAGTTGGTGAGTCACAGGGGAAGCAGCAGCTGGAGCACCAGGTGGAAAAGCAGGCCAATGTAAGCAGAGAAACATTGGAGAACCTGCTCCAGGTTTTAGAGACTGAAAAGACAGGCAGCAGCCCCAAAGGTCTGCCACTGGCCCAACATACAGAGATAGGAGGCAGACAGACATGGCAACAGCAGGCAGACAATTGCTGGCTGTGGGGAGAAATGATAACTAAACCCTTTGCAGTCATTTTATAGAATGAACATTAAAAACAAGAAGCTCACTAGAGAGGTCAAGAGGCTCAGCCAGCCACTGTAGTTAGAGGAGGAGAACAGCCTTCCAGTTTATGGTAAGCCTCTTCAACCAGCATTTAAGTGGTGAGAAGGCTGTGATGAAGGGGTGCCAAGTGTCAACATTTGAAATTTTGAGTTTATCACGACTTTAAAGTGAATGCAAAAAAGTTACCCTGAAAATGAAAGTACACTTTAAATGTGGAGTTTGGCAATAGTTCAGATTAGTTCTCATTGTTTTCAAAACAACACGTTGTTTCCTGTTAAGCCTAAGAACAAGGTCAATGATATGATAACACTGCTTTGAAGATTTTCATGCATGCCTGCCAGATTAGCATGGAATTAATGATGTAATGAGTAATATTTTGATTAAAATATGAAAATGATGTCTGTAAGTCTTATAGTACACTGTGCTGAATGTGCTTACAAGCTTCCATGCAGACCTTTGCATTCATCATACAGAAAGTGGCCTTCATTCAAGACAGAGTAGGGAGATAAGGTAGAGCTTACATGTGTATCTAATTTCCCAACATGATGAGTGCCCTCTGTAGTTCCAGGCACAACACTTGATTAGAATCATATGTCTTCCAAATATAACCTTAATGCTGATGTTTCTCCAAACTTTCTTCCTAGTGTAAGCAACAAAGCTGTATGGAAAGAAGAATGTCAATGGGCTCAAAACATTTCCTGATGGAAATTTGAATTGAAACTTGCCAAAACCTTCTGTGTACTTAAAATTCATGGCATCTTAAATCTGGCATTTCTTCTCTTTCACACACACCTCAAAGGCCCGAAGGATTGATACATACCATAATTTTCTTCCATTGTTAATATGTACAATAGTATCAGATGTACTAAAAATGATTAGCATTAAGAGCTTCATTAGCAGCTCACCAGACAGAGGCTTTACATGAACTTCGCTGATATACCATTGATTAGAGTGATGAAAAATATAATAAAAAGGTAATTTATCAAGTAGCCAAAAAGAAGAATCAGCACTGTCATTGAATTGTGGATAAAGACCAGAGCTAATTTGGATTTGAGAGATAATATCATAGAATATAACAAGTTGGATAATTTACTGTTCCTTGTAAGTGAAACTTTTGATTAATGTTTTCACGTTACTTGCCAAGAACATTTACAGGGTTCATTAACGGAGTTCATTCAGTAACATATTGACGAATCTATCTGGATGAGCGTTGCAGAGTTTCAATGAAAACGTTAACTTGAAAAGAATGACAAACAATGGTAGCTTTTCATTTGCAAAAAGAGACAGGAGGCCTCTTTTCAATTCTAGTCATGCCTTCCCTGTACTGACATTGAGATCAAAGGAGAACATTGTACATTGATTTCAGCTAAATAACTCTGTCAAGTTGCAACAAGAATGTAAGCAAAGATTTAGGAAAGAATACAATGGCCACTGAGGGCCACTTTCCCTGCAGTTGGTGTTGTGTTTTAGGCTGATATTCATGTGCTGGAATAGTCTTTTGAGTTCTCTAACATCTTCTGAGATTCCACTTTAAAGTCAGGGATCAAATAATCGTAAGGTTTCACAATACACAGCAAGCTATGCTTAAGCTAATTTCAGAGCAGTCATAAGACTTTATCCAGCAAACGAGGTAAATTTACTGATGATGTTGCTCTCTCCCAGCCTAACTTAGGTTCTTCTGAAGTTAAAATGAGGAAAACGAAAGTGTTGTAAACTACTTTTAGCCCGCTGGGAAATGTGGAAAGTGAATAGAGCTTGGAAATGTGGAATGTGAATAGAGCTTGGAACATTTTCAAATAAGCGACAGCATTGGAAAACAGGAGACTACCCTCAGGTCATTCAGACAATACATGAATTAACTAAGAACAAACATGTAGTATTTATGGCTGAAATCCTGTTGCTTAGCATTGTAAGTCACATAGGCCCACTTGAATCCACAAAATGTACAGAGCAGTTGAATCACCAAACCCCACTGATTCAATAGACCTACTCTAATGTGACTTACTACACTAATCAACAGAGATTCAGCCAATGTGTAAGAATCTCTTCAATACAAATGCCTTATCCAGATATTGAAAACCCCATTTAAATAGAACCTAGTGCATTAGCACCACCCTCTTACACCCTATAACTATGAACTGTCTACAAATTGGACAGCAAACATCTGCAGTAGGAAGACTGCTTTACTTCTGTAGGTTTCTTGTAAGACATACTGTACAACCCTGGAAGATCAGGGTTTTAAATAATGCAGAAACAGAATAAGCACCCTGTTGTAGATATCCATCCTTGAACTTATGCAGGTGGACAGAGGGGCTGGAGCTAATACATGCATTCCACTGTCTCTTCACAATTCTCCTTGAGTAGAGGAGTAGGATTTTGAAACAGGGGCAGAATAATTTAAGAATAATTTTTAACGGATGTGGTGTCTGTGTTGGCATTATCATAATCATGTGTTGTCATGTCAATCCTGATTTCCGTTGACTCATTTCAGGGTTTTCCAGGTAGAGAATACTCAGAAATGGAGGCGCTCTGGGAATGTGCAATGGTATACCTGTGGTGAATGCTAGGAATTTAATATAGGGTAAAGGTAAAGGTTCCCCTTGACAATTTTTTTGTCCAGTCGTGTTTGACTCTAGGGGGTGGTGCTCATCCCTGTTTCCAAGCCATAGAGCCAGCATTTTGTCCGAAGACAATCTTCCATGGTCACATGGCCAGTGCGACTTAGACACGGAATGCTGTTACCTTCCCACCGAGGTCGTCCCTATTTATCTACTTGCATTTGCATGCTTTCGAACCGCTAGGTTGGCAGGAGCTGGGACAAGTGACGGGAGCTCACTCCGTCGCATGGATTTGATCTTACAACTGCTTGGTCTTCTGACCCTGCAGCACAGGCTTCTGCGGTTTAGCCCACAGCGCCACCACGTCCCTAATTAGGAATTTAATATAGGAGGATCCTTTTAGTTGTTTGGCACATTTTAAATATCTGCTGAGGCATGTTGAAAATAACCTTTCTGAGCCTCAGATTAGTAAATACTCAGACACGCATCTTTCAAACATTAAAGGAAATTTAAGGGCAGGGGGAAGCACGATGCCACCTTTGAACATATTCCAACTGTATCTCTAACAAATGATTTTACATTGATATGACACGTATGTCTTCATTCAGCATTTTGTTTGACTATGTTTTAAAAAAATGAAATGAGAGATTTTCCTCTGGAAAAACAGTTATACCATGACCTACATCTGGTTCTAACTCAAACAAGAATAGATGCATATGTACGTATCAATGGAATTTAAATTAGTTGCGACTAATGTCTCATTTGAATTGGGGTGCTGAAGGAGGCTCGTGAGAGTCCCCTGGACTGCAAGGAGACCAAACCTTTCAATTGTAAAGGAAATCAAATCAAATCAAATGCTCACTGGAAGGACAGATCCTGAAGCTGAGGCTCCAATACTTTGGTCATCTCATAAGAAGACAAGACTCCCTGGAAAAGACCCTCATGTTGGGAAAGTGTGAGGGCAACAGGAGAACGGGACGACAGAGGATGAGATGTTTGGACAGTGTCATCGAGGCAACCAACATGGATCTGACCCAACTCCGGGAGGCAGTGGAAGACAGGAGGGCCTGGCATGCTCTGGTCCATGGGGTCACAAAGAGTCGGACACGACAACGACGAATGTCTAATTTATTCAGTGGATCTGCTCTAGTTGGAACAAACGCTGGATTTAGTCCATTGGCTTCACTGGTATCTGTTCTTCGCCAGCTGATATTAGTTTTAAATAAAATGTTCTGCATTTCTAAAATTGTTCACTCTAGTGACCTACACAGTCATTTCCTGTTAAAATTGGACTTTGTTGATTTCTTGTTTTAAAATAAAGTTTATTAATTGATAATACACATTTCTATAACAATTCATAAACATTGTGTTCCAGTTCTCATTTTCACATGCCAATAAATTAAAAACATTGCCAGTTGCTCATAAAATTGATCTGCACCTTATGAATAATTTCGTTGCATCTTCTGATAAAGCTTGGCCAAGGCTTACTGGAGGGCTGCATTGTGGACAAGGCAGCGGCCCAGCTTCCTCGCTCCCCATCCAAACTCCAAAATGGCAGCAGGCCACGTGGCACTGCCTCACGGCTCTTTGGGAGCTGCCCAGTTGGCAGGGATTGGGCAAACACTCCCTGATTGGTCAACACGGGCAGCATGTGGGGCCAGCGGCTGGCTGGCACATCTGGAAAGAGGAGTTTTCAATCTGGTCCACCAGTCCAACCTTTAACAGGAGTTGGGCTGCTGGGAACCTCAGTTTCTTCTGGGCAGCCCTCCCACACAAATAACAAGGGAACCTGGTTTATTAATTTTTTAAAAAAATTATTTTTACATGTTGTGGTGATTGATGGTTTCCTTTTTGTTCTTATCACAGCTTATTGGCACTTTGGGGGTATTGGGATGGATGCAGGAGAGTGATGGATGGCAGGCAGGGACCTGCCAGCCTCTGTTGGTAAGGAACCCCTAACAGGGCCCATGATATGGAGTCGGGAGTCCCCCAGCTCAGGGGAGGATGTGAATCTAGCCTCCCCCCTGGGTGGCAGAGACATGGAGTGGTCTACACCCACGGGTCTCCACTTGCTGCCATCCCAGCAGGAACGGGGAAGATATGGGATACATCAGGAGGCATTTGTGTCTCCTGATGGGACTGGATCAAACCACAATGCTCAAGCCAGGGGAACTGCATGCCAATTGTGTGTCGATGTGTCTTATTTGGTGGAGAGAGAGTGGGCCTGCCAGTTATAGGCCCATAATGTCAGTTTAACTAACAGGGCAGTGTTCCAGATATGGTCAAAAGAGTGATTGTTGAAGAAGACCAACAATCTTCTTCATGTGGCTGCCCCCCATATGCTGCTCTACCCATTTTGACAGCTGCAAGTAGGTTGTGCCAATTTCTACCATCCAATGGGCTGTCTTAAAATTCTGAATTTTCTTGACAACTGCGTTAGTCTTCCAGAATATTTTTAGGAAGGTGTATTCATGGCCTAAAATCAAATTACGTATTGTGTGGTTGTTATGTACTGTCAATTCAGAACTGACTTATAGAAACCCAAATAGGGCTTTCAAAGTATTTAGTGAGTGGTTTTACCAGTTCCATACCCCCACTGAGTTTCTGTGGCTGAGTGGTGAGCGTCCTGAGTCCTAGTCCCTCACTGTAGCCACTACACCACACTGGGTATCTCTAGTTGTTTGGCTATGAGTTATTCTTTTAAAAATTAAACTTCTTGCCTTAGTCGACTTCTACAATAAATTCATTGTTTGGCAATGGAAAGTGGCAGTTCACGATTTCTCACCAATCACAATGAAGATGACAAAACCCCTTTGCATAATAGCCATTTTAAAAAGCTTCTGTTGATACCAGAACCAACATGAATGAAGATATAGATTTTTAGATTTATATAAAAACCCAAGGAGTCTGACATAGGGCAGTGCTTAGAGTATTTGACCTCCTTCAAATTCCTGGTCATCCAAAAAGCTCATCAGGTGATTCTAGGTCATTCATATGTGTCTACCTCTTTCACCTCATCTTGTTGTGAGAATAAAATGGGAAACACCACACATACCCCAACTTGAGTTCCTTAAAGTAAAGTAAATGGAATGACTGAAAATAAATTGCTTTTTAGTTATTTGATGGCTGTACATAGAAAAAAAATCATTTGGCAATAAAACAGGGAATGATATTTAATAGTTTTTTAAAATCACCTGACACCTTCTGCTATAAAGAGTACATTCAGCCCCCAATCAAATATGTGTAATGCACATATTAGGGGAATGCATGACAATATGGCTTTTGTGTAAAACATGTTTCCTCTCTCCAAGGGCACAATTATAAAGTTATATAATAAATCCTAGAATCTTGTAAAAACACAGCTGGCAATCCAATTTGTAAATAATTGGCATCCCTGAGGAGCATGGCTGAGGCAACAGGATTCAATTCACAACTGACATTTTACAAAGCACACTGGGACTTTCCTACCAGAATAGGCAAATCATGTATTGCTCCCAGTATCTTCAGTTCAACTGAGAGATAACTGATGTTGTTCTAGAATGAACAGCAGCCTAAGAAACGACAGCACAATTTGGTAACAAATCTTCAACTACTTTCACTTCACATCCTCCCAATTTTTCCCCAGTTTGAGATACTAATGTGAAATGTTGTACTTTAAAATTGGAAGAAGCAGCGTAGTTAATTGAAGTCTAGCACAGATTTAACAATCAAGTTATGTGGAACCTTGCCATTGAATCATGATCTAGCATGAAAAACCTCCACATTTTCTTATCATTTTGAAATTTAATCTTCCTGCTTAGACGAAGAAGGGTATACACTGCCATAAAATCCTGACTAGTTATTTTTTCATCTAATAGACCCTATAACATAGACAAGAACCAGTTTTGCTCCACTCCAAGCACTTCTGAAAACCATGGTGTCGTATTTAGGCAGCAAATTTCAGTACCAAAAATGGGCGGCAGATTCCCCCCCATCATTTAAAACATTTATTTATTTATTTATTTATTTATTTATTTATTTATTTATTTATTTATTTATTTATTTATTTATTTATTTATTTATTTATATCCTGCCCATCCAGTATATTCTACCACTCTGTAAGTGGCTTCTCATAGTTTATCACCAAATACATGAGTCTTTTTCTACCCATAGATGCCACTGAATGTTGGCAGTGTATTTGCCACTCAATTTTGATGACCCCATGGCAGGTATCAACACTTCAATATTGCTTGCACAACATAAAAAAAAAACCCAAAATTTTGGCTTCAAAACAAGACATATGTTCATCGTGTACCTTCTTTCTAATTATAAATTATGTAGTTGTCTCCATCATTGTCCCATCAAATTTCAGGGCAGGCCCAGCTACTCATCTTGTGGCCCTCATGGAATATGAATTATTTTGAGTAATATTTCAGTAGTAGCAAAAAGACCACATTAAAGAGTAACTAGACTGCCATTTTGGTTGAAATTCTTGAGAACTTATTTTACTCCTGATTGGATGGGTTTGATAGACTACTAATTTAATACTCACATCACTCCATCAACCACAAAGCCTTTATTTTCCTTGGCCCATAGACCTTCAATATTACTGTTTTCAGATCGGTTTCCACCTGTGTGCTTTATAAATGATCCCCCAAATCTGCTGAGCTGACTATTGATTTCCATTTCCATTTATTTTCAGTTGAGCTACCTTCTAGAAGTGAAGCAATTTCCTATGCGTCTCACAGTTGTGCTTTAGAGAGAGCTCTACTCAAAGACTGAAGTGCCAATTTATCATGGATGCTTCCCCTTCTAGCTAATTTGTATAATTCCTGAGCTATAATACTGGCAATGTTTGGAAATGTAAACAAAATAAGAGCTGCTTAGTTAGCAGCCTGCTTTTTGAAGTTGATGAGCAAAAGGAATTAAAAGATGTAAGCAGCAACCAAATTCAGCTTGCCTCTATGAATGCCTAGTCAAAACAAAGTGAACTTGCCTTCTTATACACTTTATTTAACAGGGTGTGGATACTTCTGTTGAACTTGTCAACCAGAAACCTAACATTATATAAAACAAACCCAGAGTCCAAAGCTAACATTGGACATAATGTAAATAAACATTGGGGAAAAAAAACAAAACAAAAAAGCACCACTCCCCTTTCTCCAATTCTGTCTTTTCCAGGAGGCTCAAAGACCTTGCAGGATACGTATATGAAAATAAGGTCTAACCTGGAGGTTTATTTGCTACACCTTACATTGACAAAACACAACAGCAAGTTGGCAAAGTCAAGATGCTGTATCAGAGCTTTGTTGAAAAACGCATGTAAACACCACAAACTAAAGAGGAAGTAAATTCATTTTAAAGAAAAAAGGAAGAAAATACAAACATCAATTTTGGAAGTACATCTAATAGGATTTACAGTCTTGTGTATACTGCTTTCTTTACTGCACACATACTAGAAACAAAACTGATCAATAATGACAACAAATAAGAAAACCCAATAACAACACCTGCCACCAACCAACAAAAAGGAGGGATAGAACACTCAGCAGAGCAATGGGACTCTCTAAATTTTAAAAGCTGAAAGGAATGATTGGTAAATCCTCTCCCAGTCACTCAAAATACAGACACCAAGCAAAATGGAAAAAATTATAGGGAACAATATGGCAAAGTCAGGGCAGGGGCTTTCTGGCAAATTGCTTCAGTTGTTTTCCTCCCAAGCAGCCCTGCGACTTTAGAATGATATCAACTTGTATGGTTTGTGTAGAACTGCTACCCCCAACCTTTTGCTCAGCAATGTCCATGAAAAGAGCCCAGTGCCTGTGGCTCTGTCTTCAGTCCATTCTATTTTCACTGCTCCAGTCCTAAAATCCTAGTGAAGGCTTTGCCATGTGGAGTTGACAGTTCTCAGAAAGTGAATCTCATTGACTTATTAGCCTATATTCTTACACAAAATATGAGTGCTCCTACAAGTTCTCCGCTCTGAACATCAGCATTCCTTCCTCAGCTAGATGAAGCCCCTACACTGGAGTATGTGTAACTAGGTGTAAAGGATCAGTATCACCATATACTATGACTCCTTCCAAGGCTATAGCTTGTTCTCCAGTCTTCTTCCATTTTCCTCGTTCTTTTTAACTTTGAAAGTCAACAGTGCCACAAAGCATAGAGCTGTAGTAAACATGCGGGCAAGCCTGACAACTTGTTCATAAGAAAACCAAACATGTAGAACCTTTTTTTAAAAAAAATACAGGCTTTAGCTTTTTGCTACCCTTACTCACTGAAGAATGTGCAGTTAAAAAACAACAGTACAACCACTGAATGCAGCTTAGTGGCTCCTTTCCTTCAGGTTGGTCTCTCCCTCACCTCAGCTTAGTGCCCTCTGCAAAGCTCAGGATCCCCTTCAGCTAGCTACCATGGGCATCTGTCCAACATGTCCATCCCTGAAGCTGGCCCTGGTTGGTGTCTTGTACTCTTTCATGACAATTGTGTTGAATGGAAATATTCGGGAATTCTTAACCAAATGTTTGGCTATCTTGGGATTTTTAACCAACTACTGACAAACCAACAGACAGCATCAAAAACTCTCCGTTGGGAGACTGTATTCCCTATACAAATTCTGCCCCTTAATATTAGCATTACCTCTATCCAATGACTTTCAAGGAACAGGAAACAACATCCTGAAATATATGAAACTTGGACTGACCCAGCAAAACTCTTCTGATGCTCCAATGTTTTTTTTAATGTGTGAAAAACAAATCTTCCAAGGAATATCAGTTGAGAACATAATAACAAATTACTTGCCATCCATCGATAAAGGCTGGGGAATATAAAACTCTTCATATATTGGATTTAAGATACCCGTCTCTCACTATTGTTTATGCTGTTTAGGAATGGTAGGAGTTAACAATCCTAAAATGTCTGGAGACCCACTTCCTATACCTGTGGCTTAAACAATGCTTTTGAAGGTTCATTTTGAAGGTTCATATGTGGGAAGGAACCTCATTGAAGCTAAACAGGCCCAGGTCTGGTCAGTGTCTGTACTAGAGACTGACTGGGGATCTTTATTCACAGGTTGGGGGGGTGGGGTGGGGGGTAGCAGGACTTAGAAGTGTACTAAAGAAAAATAAGCAAGGAAGCTACATAATCTTTTTCAGCATAAAGGAATGTTAATCCCTTCCTCTGCTTATACTGCATTTTTTGATATAGTGCTATAAATTCTAAATCTTCATATAGTTTAGCTAATTTTAAAGAACATGCTTTTCATTTTTTTAAAAAGCCCATACATTGTCCCTAATGGCAATATATGCAATTATTGATGCTGATTGGTAAAATGAAAACACATGCTTCAGAGGCAAACTAACTTTTCCTTTGTTAGCACCATCTTGCCTGTCTATGCTACAGTTACATTTAATATATGTTTTTCATTACAGCTAGCGAGATTTTACTTGTATAAAATGATTTTCATTCTGCTTATGGTTTTATTCATATGAATCTATTTTCCATTGTATTCACTCTAATTCTTCAGGGTTTTTGTGCATGTTTTTTTTCCTTATGAAATAATTGTAGCTTTAATTCTTCCTAATGGATACTCTTGAGTGAATTTTCATTTCTTTTGTAACTTTGCATACCAACAGATTATTGCCCCATCCAGAGAATCACTTAAGCAGAATGATGACATCTTCTGCTGGATCTGGGTTAGCATAGTCCCTCCATACAAGATGCTATATAGAGTTATATGTTACTCAACTCTTGAATAATTATTTTTATTCCCATACCAGCAGGGGGATAACCTCAGTAACACAAGCTTGTGTAGAAGAATTCAATAGCCTGCTGAGCATGCTTACATTGTTGATATGGTGGGTTCTGGGAGCTGCAAATGTAACTTTTTCAAGGTCTAGATTAAACATATATATTTTACAGTGTATGCTATGGGATTTTCAAACAGTAACCTCTTCATTTAAGCAGCTATGTATTACATGTTTACAATTCATTTCCCACCCAATAATGACCTTCTTGACTCAAGAGTACTTCAATCTGGATCTTTTTTGTTAAATCCAACTTCTTAATCAAAATACTATTGGCTCTTAAGAGACAGTGGAGACTTAAGAAAATAAGTAATGTTCACTTCTTTATTTGTAATACTCATCAGCAACAAGGGTCTTCCTGCTCATTTTCTTTAATCTCTGTGTGCACTTATTTATATTTAGCTCCCTCCAAGGAGCTCCCAGGGCCATGTATGGTCTTCCTCATTTTATCTTCACAGCAGTCCTATGAGATAGGTTCAACTGGATATGTGTGACTGAATAGAGATTTGAAATGTAGTCTCCCAGGTCTGAAATTCTAATCACTAAACAGCAAAGGCTTATGGCCAGAAAGAGAGCTCTTAAATAGAAGACACATTTTGCCTTTTGATTAGTCTCAATTCTAGAGGAAAGTACTGTATGATCTGTGTAAAGGCTGAAATCAGTAAATGGGAAGAAAGGGAAATGGGAAGAACAAAATCTATTTGAATGCATTCTAGACAATTTGTCATCTCCTCCTTTGCCATTACACACAGAAAAGGGAGAAGGGAAGAAGCAGCATATGTGTATGAAGCTGATATCAACAACACAAGAGGCCAGTGCAACATCGTCTGCTCTGCTCACTGCCTGAGTTGAGCCTGACCTAGAAAACCTTTTTGACAGGGTATTGAAAGCTTCACATCCATTCAGCCATGAAAGTTTTGACACGTCTTTCAAGGCTGCTGACAAGGATGTGATGTATGCCAGCACTGATAGTGGCATTTCTGTTTCCATGTAGCAAGGACGCTTGCCTATTAAAAACTCATCTGAGAACAAATGCCCTGGAAACCCACCACCACATGCTGAGAAGTGTGTGAAAGGATGCCTAATGTTCTCTTTGCTAACAGCAGTGATGAGGTGGGGAGAAGATAACAAAAACTACGGTGCCACTTTAGATATTGACTTACTGGATGAATTTTCTGGAAAAATTCAAACTGGAATCTAGGTGTGGAAACTACAATGCAAAGCATTTATTCTCTTTCTCTCTGTGTCTCAAACATATACACATACACACACATGCACACACAGAGAAACAGAGAGAGAGAGAGAGAGAGAGCAAGAGAGAGAGAGAGAGAGAGAGAGAGAGAGAGAGAGAGAGAAGAGCTGGAAAAAAACAGATTAAGATCTTAGAGAATCTTTGGGAGGTACTCAGCTTTAATAATAATAATTATGTGTTGTCAAGTGAATTCTGACTTATGGAGACCCTTTCAGCATTTTTGATGTACAGAATACTCAGAAGTGGCTTACCATTCCCCGACACCCTGGGGTTGTACAGCTTGCCCTAGGTCACACAAGATGGCTGTACTCCCAGGAGCCACTAAGGGTAATTGAGCTCCCAACCTCTGCCTCCTCAGCCAGATAAATCACTGAGCTAGCCAGCCAGCCAACTTTAGTGAAGAAGACACTTTCTTACTTTTGAAGAAAAACAAAATTGAAATGCTTCTGTTGGTTGAAATTATTTCAGGTAATAATTTGGGGCAACAGGAATACTTTGGCATATTTTAAGTCACAGCAGCATGTTGGTTGACTGTTAATATGTGTACTGTTATCAGTGGGCCCATCTATATAGAAAGTGGCTTTGTTTTCCATTTCCTGATGATGTGACTGCTTTGCTGTCCCCCCCTTCCCATATATATTCTTCTGTAGTTTTAATAAATGTATTTGACTTTTGGCAGGTGTTGCAGAATAAAGGTGAATATAGCTGAAATGAATATGATATACAGTAGTTCATTCTTTCATGTATAGACACTGAATGTTTGCATGGGCAAGTGCTAGTTTGCAGTTTGGGAATGCTATTCAATAAATGCTACGTTACTGGGTTACTTAGCACAGCCCTGCTTGGAATTTTCAACTTGAATGTATACAATTTTATTTAAAAGTGACATCTTCTGATGCTTTCATACATCAAGGCAAACTCCAACACCTCCCCAATATCTCTGGGAATTAAAAATTGGAATCCTATAATATCTACTTTGAAATCCTACTGTGTGAGACATTAACTAAATGTTGCTGTTGTTTTAAACAGGCACCCCATGTTCTGAAACATGCAGACACAACAGGGACACATAGACAGCTTGTGGCTGGAAAACTCAAATATGAGAAGAGTTTTGTTTTGTTTTTGAACTGTACTTCCCAGAATGCCGCAGTCAGCTTGACCATGATGATAATGGCTCTCGGATTCTGAGGGACTTTTCCCGTTTTGGAGAAATCCATATATTTCTATCCTTGTGCTGCTTTCTGTAAGCAAAAAAGTGTTTGACCACAAGCACACGAAAAAGGAACAAAACTCACTGTGTGCATTTTTAAATGTACACAAATTATTCTAGTCAATGGAGGTATGCATTGTGTTTCTTCTCAAGATGCATAGATAAATTGTGTTACAGTATTTGTTTTTAGAATGGATTGTGCAAATTAATGGAGTACAAAATTATCAATGGCAGTCAGTTATGATGGATTTGTACTATCTCCAAGATGATGTAGCATTTGTCTTAAAAACAGTTTGGAGAATCAGCTGGAAAGGTTTATTGCCTTTATGTCCTATTTTTGAACTTTTCACACAGGGATCTGATTGGCCAGTGTAAGATACCGGATGCTGATCTAAGACAGGTCCTTGGTGTGATTTAGCAAGCTTGTCATTTTTGTATACAGGAGCATATAAATGTCTGTGAACTGCATCCTTCCACTTCAAGTCAATCCTAGTGTTAATCATCCCTAGTCCCAGGCCTAAGTATTTGTTGTTATGTGCCATCAAGTCAGAACTGACTTACAGCAACCCTAATGAGATTTTAATGGTAAGTGAGTTATTTATGGCATGTTTTTACCAGTCATACCCCCTCCCTCACCTCCATGAGTTTCCATGGCAAAGTTAGGGAATCAAATCCAAGTCTCCTGAGTCCTAGACCAGTATTTGAACCACTACACCACACTATATAGGGACATGGTGGCGCTGCGGGCTAAACCGCAGAAGCCTGTGCTGCAGGGTCAGAAGACCAGCAGTCGTAAGATCGAATCCACGTGACGGAGTGAGCGCCCGTCACTTGTCCCAGCTCCTGCCAACCTAGTGGTTCGAAAGCATGCAAATGCAAGTAGATCAATAGGGACCACCTTGGTGGGAAGGTACCAGCGTTCTGTGTCTAAGTCGCACTGGCCATGTGACCACGGAAGATTGTCTTCGGACAAAACGCTGGCTCTATGGCTTGGAAATGGGGATGAGCACTGCCCCCTAGAGTTGAACACGACTGGACAAAAATTGTCAAGGGGAACCTTTACCACACTATATGTTGTACACATCATGATATATTAGTTCTTCATTTCCAGCCATTTCAAAGCTCTCAAGGTTATCTAACTCATGAACAGGCAACATATAGCCTGCAGATTGCATGCAGCACCCCTGAGGTCGCCAAGATCCCTCATCCGAATGGTTGTTCAGACTATTCTGAATGTCCCCTTGTGCCCTCTAGGAGGCAGATGGGAAGGAATCCTGCCATGCTTTTGTGGGTTTGAGCAATGAATCCTCAAATCAATTTTTTGAAAAAATCAGCCACTAACATGAAGTGACTTTTTCGGCTGAGGTGAGATGCAGGAATACATATGAGCCTTCAAGGTCCAGGGATTGGTGTGTGCAGTCCTCAGATCTCTGGAGGTTGCTCACTCCTGCCCTAAGTGATATGGGCGAAATAGGGTGGTGTGTTTCTGAGAGACCAGTGACATCAGTTGAGTCTTACAGCAACACTGGCAAGAGGCCTGCATTCTGCACTATACCTGGGGGCAGCAGGCTAGTAGCCTCAGAGGCATAAAACATGTAGAATCGAATTGTGGATAATTGAATTGTGGGAATTATGGATAAAAACATGCAAGTGACACAGTCTGGAGCCCATTCTCCTCTGCTGTAGACACTATGTACTCCCCCCCTCCCCCAAAGCATATCTTTGTGGCTGTTTCAGTCTGTCCATCAGTTGGTATCAGAAATAATTTCTTTTTACTGTCTCTTGAAATCTCACACTTGTAAATGGAAGGCTACTAGCTAGCAAGCCTCGTCCCTATTGACACCACAAGATGGAGATCATTGCTCCACAGGTTTATTAAGGTAGTTTTACTGAAGAACAGACATTGCTATGCCACCCTTTATTTTGTACCTATTCAGTCTCCTTCTTACCTTGATATTAAAGAACCTACATAGAGGGGAAAGCTTTCTTTTCTTATAGAGGGAAAATACAATTGCTGATTCTATTCTTCCATCTCTCTCCCCTTCAGTCTCATTGTACTGTTATCAAATTGCTCTTGATAGAGATTGTGCTTCTAGCATTTACATGAAAGACTGCATTTCATCAGGTACTATCATCCTATCAGTATATCTAAGAGACGCTTAAGAAATTTAGTCTTTCTAAATTGTTGTACAAAATTACCTGGATCAGAATTTTAGTAAAATCCAATACATTTTGCATTTATTCAAATATTGAGAATAAACCAAATGAAACTATGAATTTAAATATATTTTAAGAGAAAAGTACTTACTTAAATATTTATTTTGAAATAAACTGCAAGTTTAAAAACATTGAAATATGTATTTAAAGATGTAAAGATGAGCAAAAGGCCTTGTTTTTCAATCAACAGGTTACTGTGGAAACAAAATGCAACAGGATGGTGGGTAAATGAGAAGGTCCAATGAGGTGAAAGTCACACAGATTGACCGACCTTTCTACCCCTATTGCATTGCCATGTGGAGTTACTGTCAGGAAATATGATGGCAGTAAGAGTGTCCAGTCTTTCCAGATATGGGAAATAATATCAGTTTCAGTGCACAGACAGGGAAGACAGGTTGGCACATACGCGTGCACATAGACAGGGCTAATTGTACATTATTGTAATTTACATTCAATACTTTGGGGGACGTGGTGGCGCTGTGGGCTAAACCGCAGAAGCCTGTGCTGCAGGGTCAGAAGATCCGGCAGTCATAAGATCGAATCCACGCAACGGAATGAGCACCCGTCGCTTGTCCCAGCTCCCGCCAACCTAGCGGTTCAAAAGCATGCAAATGCGAGTAGATAAATAGGGACCACCTCGGTGGGAAGGTAAACAGCGTTCCGTGTCTAAATCACACTGGCCATGTGACCACGGAAAGATTGTCTTCGAACAAACGCTGGCTCTATGGCTTGAAGAGCGGGATGAGCGCCGCCCCCTAGAGTCGGACACGACTGGACAAAAATTGTCAAGGGGAACCTTACCTTCAATACTTTAATCCAGATCATTCAGCATTACATCACTTATTTTTGCATTGATTTGTATTGTGTTTAAAATTATCTATTTTAATCTAATAATCTCAGAACTGCAGAGCTGGAAGGGACCCTATGAATCATTCGGCCCCTGTCAAGGAGGCATAGTGGAGAACTGAACTCCCAACCTCTGGTCTACAGCCAGATACCCAAACCACTTTGATTTCTTTAATATTGTGCCTTCATTTCACAGATCTTGCTCCATATTTATCGGCTGTGTTTTAGATAAATCTTTAAACAAACTGCACCTATGAATAGCTTCAGATCATCTCTGGTTACACCTTTCACCCATTGGGGTAAAGAAAGGACTTCATTTTCGGGTATGTTGATTCAGGAATATTACAGTAGTTTTGGACCAGATAGGATTGGACAGAAAGTTATAGCTTGCTTTGGAGACTTTTTTACAATTATTCAAAAGTTAAATTTCTGCTTTTATGGATTAACTTCGCTAATTAAGATAGTTGGCACATCAATAGAAGGCTCCAGCCGCAGGATGGATGTTTTAACGTCCTGGAACTACATGGCTGGCTTTTGCCCTCTTGGTTCCAGAGGACGTGATGCAGCTCCGGCCACATGTTCAAGAGGGCGGGGGTGAGTGAATATTTAAAGGGGTGCTTGACCCCGGGGAGCCCTCTTTCTGGTTGCAGGCACCCACCTGCCCGCCCTCTTTCTAGTGTGTTTGTGGTTGCCGTTAAGGGGCCGGATAGGAATTTTTAAACTTCATCCTGATTGGCTGTTGGATGGGGGGATTTTTCGTCTATCCCACACTGGAAAAGGGTTTGTTTGGTTCTTGATTGGTGGTATTTTCGGTCACACTGGCGGGTAGTACAGAATAACAGGTTGTCTCGGTGTGTCCCATTGGTAATTATGGTAAGCCAACAGCACATCTGACGTCCCGGCTCTGCAGATTGTGCGATTACAGGGCTGGCGGTGGGAAGATGCACTGGGCCACTTCTGGACCAACAGTCATCAAGTAAAGATGGCTCGAGGTCTGGGGTGCTTATTAGAGGCCGGCTGGGTTCCTGCTGGCGTCAAGATTGCTGGAACCTGGGGCTTGGGACTCGCCCATTGACTGTTTGGGGTATTGTGGGTAACCTGGCTTTTGCCTGCTTCCGCACTACCGCAGGACCCTTCATTTGATGAGGCCAGTGAATTAGATAATTGGATTTGATTTAATAAAGTTTGGCCCATATTTTGATCCATATCACTGTCTCGCGTCTTTATTTCGGGACCTGGGAGGGCAAATGGTGGTTATTTAAGGGCTGAAAGATTTGTCAGAACATATGAGTTTACTGAACTTTATATTCTGTGTCTCATCATGAATCATTTTGTGTTTCAAAACTGGAAGATAAATATTGGGTTAAATTGCAACTTTGATTGTCGATGGCTCATATTGATTACTCGCCAACAAAACCGTATTTTTGGAGAGTTGGCAGATTATTAAAATGCATGTTGAGCATCTCATCTAGTTTGCTCTTAATTCATTAGACATTAACTCTGGATTTCTAGGTTTTAAAAATTGCAACAATATATCTTAATGGAATTTTGAATTTTTAAAACCCTTCCTTCTCTGTTTAAAGCACAAGGTGCTCTCCATACTATGCACAAAATGCAGAGAGTTGCATCATTGAAGTGTTTAGGACATTTTTTTTTAAAAAAAGGCCACTTTCAGAAGGACTTCATTAATTTTTAAAACAAGAATCAAGTAGGATAAATTCACAGAATCAATAGGATTTGGGGAAATGAGCACATAAAATAACTTTCATACAATGGATGAAATCCTATTGCTTAGTGTAGTAAATCACACTAGAGTAGACCCATTGAATCAGTAGGTATTTGGTGAATAAACTCCTCTGACTTACCATGACTGCACTGATTTAATGGGGCTACTGTAGTGCAACTTATCACACTAAGCAAGAAAATTTCTGCCAATAGATCTAATCTATTGGGATTAACCAAAATAGGCAGTTTGTAGGGGTACTAGATCATAGATTCTAATTCTCCTGTAACTGAGCTGGAATTTTTGAAATACAAAAGACTGCTCATGTAGGGAGTCACAGGGCACTTTTGAATTTCGGAGGCTGCGTGAAGCTTGTTCTAGATGTTAACCACAGTAGACCTCTGTACTGTCAATCAACAAAAACCGAGGAGACTGGTTGCAATGCCTAATGTTTGAAATTCTGGGCAAAATGAATAATAATTAGCACTTATTTTCATTTATTAAGTAAGGACATCTTCAAGGGAATGGGAGAAGAACAGGGCAATATTCATATAGCTAAAATATTTAACAATACAGAAATGTTTATTGCAAGCACAGTTCTGCATCATGCCTCACATACTTTCTCCCACTCTCTCCCTTTCTCTCCTTCTTTTGCTCTGCGACTGCATATATATGTAAAGGGAAATAATATGGAGCAACAACATAAATCCCTGTCAAGTGTGAACATATGCCAACCAAATTGTAGTGTGGATTCAACTGCTGCTTATTTCTGACAGTTGCACCAGATATTTGAATTAGATTGAAGAATAACTTTGGTTTTCATGGTCTGAGTGACAGCAGAATGCTTAATTCTTGTCAAAACATTTTAAAGAAATTGCTGCCGCACATCAGCACAAGCATACAAGGCTAATGCACAAATGAATATAAATAAAAACATTGCAAAGCTGTTCAGCTACAAAAATATCTGTGTTTCTATTCTGCACCATCGACATGAAAGTTTTATTTTTCATTTTTTCAAAGGTTGAGTTGAGAGAATTTACAATACATGGTCATTAATTTGTAATATGATATCAAAATGATCCTGACAAGTTTGTGAAAATGGACTATTGAACAACAGAGCAGACTTACAAGCAAGACATCCTCACATTCACCTAACAGGGGTTTGTATATGTCAACGTTTTAAATTTTGCATAAATAAATACTAATTAAGGGGAAATATAAGAGTTGTAACTCTAGAAATCTGATATGTTATCATAAAATAGAGGTTTGAATAGCAATAAACTGCCAGTTAGAGGTTACTTCAGGAAAATGTATGCCTATAAAAGGGATAGTGTTACATAGGCAAGCAGTGAATGGAGCTAAGTCAAACTGAGAAACCAGGAAGAGGAAGAAGACATGATCAGATAATATGTAGCAGCAGCAGCAGCAGGAAATACAGGAGCACAGAGGCAGCACACAGAAATAATGGATTTTTCTCCATAGATTTAAACTGGCTTGGTGAGCACTTAGAAAACTTGTTTTTCACATGTGTACTTAAATATGCTAAAAGGCTAAAGAAATGCATGTCAACTTTTATAGATATTTTTGTAAAAACATGTGCTTTTTAAGGCTATAAGTTATTTACCAGTCCTTTATTCTGGGAGATACTCTGGGACTGTGTAGCTTCCTCAAGGCCTTACAGGCTGTCTCTCCTTCTGGGAGGTACATTGGAGAATCAAACTCTTAGAATTATCTTATTTTAGCAGTTACACTAGCCTTCATAAGCTGACTTAGTAGAATCACCACCATATAACAAATACTGATCAGAGGTTCAGCAAAGGGCTACCAAATACATTTCTGACTGGTGGACAAATCAATGCATTAAAGTTGACCTATCATTGGACTAAAACCATGCTAGGATTTCAGCCATGAGATTTAGCTAGACCTTCATGTCTGAAAAATCAGACCTGTAAACAAAGGTGTGCTTAAGCTCTCAAAGATCAATAAAAAATGCCCATAGATGGCGTATAATATTTGGGTGGTTGGTGTTTTGCTTGAGTTGGCTACTGAATCTATTATATTCCACACATTTACATGTATATAATTACAGGTGAACATGTCCAAAGGAGGGCAAAAAAGATGGAAATCGGCATGGAAAGCAAACCCTCTGAGGAATAGCTGAGAAAGCTAGGAGAGTTTAGCCTGGCAAAGAGAAAACTGAGAGGCAATATGATAGCCATCTTAAAATATTTGAAGCGCTATCATGTGGAAGAGGGAGAAGGTTCTTTTCTATACCCCCAGGGGATAGGAACTACAGTAATGGATTCAAATGAAAAGAAAGGAAAAATTCCCTGGCATTAAGAGGAGCCTCTTGACAATAAGAGCTACAGAATCAATTGCCTTGGTGGGTGGTGGACTCTCTTTAACAGAGGCTAGAGGGATATTTTGACTATAGGTTTCCTGCAGGGGGTTGGACATGATGATCTGGGGGGATGCCTTCCAGCTTTATAGTTTAAAACAGAAATGCAAAACCTGAATATATCCCTAGAACATGGATGATGTGTTAGGAATATCTTCTGTTGTCAGAAAACAGGAGTTCTCAGAAAAATAAAATTATCATTTAAAGAACCCTAATTACATATTCCTTTGCATATGGTTGGAAACTATTACCTACACTATGCCATGAAGTAGGGCTACTTTACTCGTCTTGGTTTTCTTCAACTGAAACCTAAATTTTGCTCATGTATCAGGCTTTCTACAAGCAAAATTTGAATGGAATATTCTATCTAAATGGAGTGCTAAACACCGCAGGTGTGGAAGAAATAGACTATAACTAGCAATTGAGGTCCTGATCCAACAATGAGACTGACTCAGGTACAGATATGACAGAGAACAGTTTCCTTTGCAAGATGTGGGACTTCATTTCTAAGTATTGTACATGGCTTTGATTATGCCTTTTTTGAAGACTCCGATTTCGGATGCTGAAGCAGTAAATTCCTTGTTATTTATAGGTCTCCAGTGGGGACAGAGATAATTTATGAAATTATGATGCCTTTGTATCTAGCAGAAAGTTCACAAAATCATTATGCTGAGAGAGTCTAGTTATGCCTTCAATTCAGGCTGTTATTCTTGAGCACAACAAAGAGACAGTAAAAATGCTTTAATTGAACATCAAGCTCATACATATTCTCCCTGATTTGCTCATTCAATACAGAATTTTGAAGAAGACTGTATCTTGTGTAAAAGGTTTTTTTCTTTTCTTTTTGCTATTCAGCTTTTAAAAAAAAAAAAAAAACCACACAAGCTTGTCCCCCCCCCCTCCCTTTCACTGTTGGATGATTATCATAAGTCAGTTCTAAAATATAGATGTCATTGTTTTCTGAATCACTTACCAAAAAAGGCTGTAAGGAAGCATTATCCACTCGGTCCCTGCTGTCTCTTTTTATTGAAAGTATGGCATTTTAATAATTTTCATACAGCTGATGAATCAATCAGCTGTGCTTATGTAGCTGTAATCATGCATAAAAAATTATAGCTTCTGCCAATAGTTCATTTTTTTTATTTGAAACACCAACACTGAGAGCACACATAATTTCTGCTCACATGTAAAGCTCACCTTCTAATCATGCAAGCTTCAACAGGTCTTTACGTTCATAAGGATTTGTAATTTGCATTTCACAACTCTTCTCTGCTTCCATACTTTTCATTTTCTAATTTATTTGTCTTGTATCATTGGCAGGGAAAAATCTTTGGAGGCCAGGATTCTAATAGGCAGTGATAGAACCTCATAGGGAATTGAGAGAGATGCTCTGGACGTATAATTAGCATTTTGACTAATTTAGCACTTTGACTAATGTTCGATTTGTGACAACTTCGAAAGAGGGTCTATGTTACATTCAGCATAGTTAGATCAGTAGCCTAAGTGTAATAATCAATATTGGACAGAAATAATCAAAGTAATAAGCTGATCAACCAACAGTTGCAAATAAACCAGTTGTCTGATCTTACAGCTTGTTGCAATGATAGCATATAGTTTATTGGGTAGTAATATCTGGTGATGGAATTGCAAGTGAGAGGCAGTCCAGATTAGAAATGTTATATTTTGGACTATGACTCCCAGAATCTCCAAGCAAGCACTGCGCTGAGCCATCATGGAGGAACAGATATCTACGTATGTCTGGAAACTTGCCATCCCAAAAAGCAATTTTCCTAATTGATGGTTGTTACTTATCCTCAACATATCAATCAATCATGTACCATCAAGTAAATTCTAATTTATGGCAACCCTTTTCAGGTTTTCCAGGCAGAGAATACTCAGAAGTAGTTTACTGTTCCCTTCTTCTGGGACTGTACAGCTTGTCCAAGGCCACACAGGCTGGATCTACTGACAGGAGCCATAGTGAGGAATCAAGCTCCTAACATCAAATATGTTATGCTTCCTTACCCTTTAACTACTCTGAGAAATGGGCTAAACCTTTGAGTTCTGATTTAGTGACTTCCTCTAGCTCAAATTGTCCCCCTCTCTCGCCTTATGATAATACTTTTCAATAAATATGTGCATTGTCTGTAGAATTACTCTTTCTATAAAGTCTACTACTGCATGCTAACAATTAAGCTATTGAAGGTTTGCCTGAATTATTCCCATATCATATAAGTAAATAAATAAAGACCTACATTAGAGATTATACCTAGAATTACTCGATACAAACTGGCACTTGCGATATTCCTTTAGAGCTGAAAATGACACACATCTTCCAAATGTTTACTGCTAGAACAGCAAGCCTTTGGCTCAATGTGAAAATGGATTAGCAAAATGTCAATGTGAAAACCTTTTCATTGACTTCCCTTCTCCTCCTCTGTTGGCAGCTACAGAGAGCCAAGAGGTTTTCTGATTTTTCTGCTTTCTGAATTGAGAAACTTGTGTGTCTTTATTTTTATATATCAAAGCTGTTTTTTTGGAGGACAGAGAAATCAATATGCCACTTTGAAAAGGAATCTTAAAAGGGGAATGCTGGTGTATGAAAAGAAGAGCATTAAAGGATCTCCCTGTAAGCATATTGTCCCCTTCTAGTATGCATGTATAAACATGGCAAAAGGTGTCTCTCTGAAGCTGAGAACAATGGCATCATGAAGCCAGACTCCATTATGAACCTGGACTCCTAGTAGGGTCACCCAAGGTAGAATGTTCACCCAAGGTGGGGACGCCAGACTAAGATGCATCCACCCTCTTCAAGTGTAATGTCCACATCAGCAGAAGAGAGTGGGTAGTTCTAATGGTGATGGGAGTGATAGCTACTGGACAGCAGTGGTAGCTGAAAGTGACCATGGTGGAGGAGACAATGGTAGTGACACTCAAGATAACTTTTGTTGGTACTGTGCAAAAGGTGGCAATAGTACCTCCTGCTGAACTTTCCACTACGTAAAAGAACCGTACTGCCAAAATATAATTTAAACATCACTGATGAATTTAAAGTCCACATAAGGAACAGATTTGCATTACAAAGCTCAATTGACCATGAACCAGAAGAACCATGGATTGAAACCAGAGATACAATTAGGGAAGAATACAAAAAGACAATTACCTGTACTGTACAGAAAAGAAAAGAAAAACCCAGATGGGTGATGGAAGGGGACAGGTGAGAAGCAAAAGAAAGGTTACAGAAATAGGCGCAGAACACTGAAGGCAGCTGTTCAGTGATTGTCAGATAGAGACAATGAAAACTACTACAATAACCAGTACAAGCAAACAGAGGAGAATAACAAAAGGGGAAAAACAAGATATCTCTTCCAGAAGACCCAAGAAATCAACAGGAAATTTAAGCCTACATTAGGAATGCTGAAAGACCAATAGTGAAGCATACTATCTGATCAGAAGAAAATGCAGAGAAGGTGGGTAGAAAAGAGAATTACAGACAGTCATCTTATGCAGAAGAACTGGCAATTTTAAAAAGTGAAATGAAAGCTGCTCTGAAGGCACTGGGAAGAAATAAATCATTAGGGTACACTAGGGTATATGGGATACTGATAGAACTATTTCAAGCCACAGAGTCTGAATAGATCAAAATCCTAATAAAATATAGCAACAAATATAGAAAACAAAACAATCGCCCACAAACTGGAAATGTTCAATATACATTCCAATCCCCAAGAAGGGAGATGCCAAGGAGTTAGAGTAATATGATCATTGCTTTAATTTCCCATTAAAGGAAAGCAAGGCTCAAGATGTCACAACAAAGGCTTTTACCTTATATAGCACAAGAAATCCTGATGTTCATGGTGTCTCCTGAAAAGGAACTGGTATTTGAAATCATATTGCAAATATCCGCTGGCCACTGGAATGAACCAAATAATTTCAAAAGAAAATCGGTTTATATTTTATAGACTATTGCTGTGCTGGTCTCTCTTGCTATTGCTTAATATCCACTGCTTATTGTTTAATTAGTCAAGAGGGTTGCTAGAACATGTCAGAGTTTTTTCCAGTCTTGTGGCCTGCCTCTAGTAGATGTGGCTGGGAAGGACCTTTCTGGGTTGGGGTGACTGTCAATCGCTAACAGCACTAATAATTCCTTCCCTGCCTTTGATTCAAAGACAGCCCTACCTCTCTGCTCTGCCTTTCTTCCCTCTCTTTAGACTGTTTTAAGTAGCAAATCCATTGAGGCCTTTGCTGAAAATCAGTCAGATACGTTTTGCCAGTCTGCTATGTGTTCTGTTCCTAACTGTGAGTTAAGAAAATGGTTTTTATCTTTTTTTCTTACTAATGTTTCAGGGTGAGTTACAGAGACTGTAAGTGCCAGCTGATGAGAAAAGGGGGTGGGCTACTCTGGAGAAACAGAAACAATTTTGCTGTATGAATCTTTGCACTCCTGCTGTGTAGCTAGAGGAATTTAACCAGAAATTCAAAACTCTGCAACAGAACACGCTTCTCTTTCTTCCACAGAACCTGTAGTGGAGTAGTTCTATTACCTTGCTGGCCAGGGTTCCTACTTAAGGCTGGAAAAAAATGATACATCTGAGCATATCTTAATAGCAAATGCTCTGGAAATTTATAAGCAAGTATGCCTACTTTTAAATGAGAAAGAACCAATGTGAAAAAAATACCTTCTGGTGTCTGTGCCTGCTTCTAGATTTCACTGGTGCACACAGACATCAATTACAAGTTTTGGGCTCATCCCAGCCCCGCTTCCCTGGGAAACCTATAGCAACTTCAATCAGGAGACAGTGAGTTCTAGGCTTCCACTACCCTTGGTGCCAGTGTCATTAAGTTTCATTTCTCAAGAAATCACTCCAGGATGCCTGAGAAATAGGTTTCTTTTTTACAGTATTTCTTTTCCTAGCAATCAGAAACCCAGTCTCTTGTTTTCTAATCTACAGGAATCAGTGGGAATATGATTATTAGGAATTATTGTAACAGATATTCAGAACTATCAAATTTGGATTCAGATATATTCAGAACTATCTGAAAATTTCATTATTTGGTGTATTCTGAATATTTCTGAATCTGAATGTACATCCCTAGGAGTCAGGTTCTGCAGTTCCCCTTGTTTGGTGTCTTGTTATGAATGTTAGTAAGCACAAAAGGGGATCATGTACACCATCCTGTCTGCTGACAATGTTGTACAATAGTGTTGTACATCTCCTCATCATGCACACAGCCCCCTCTCCTGAAAACCAACATTTAGGCTGCACTTTGCTATTTAAAACCTGGCATCCCTTTTCCTGCTGGCAATGTAAGCATGATATTGTAAGACAATGTGAAGTCATTTCTTAGTGTTTTGAATCCTTATCAGAAGCAATATCCAAACCATATGGTTTCTGATGAAGATTCGAAACACTAGGAAATGACTTCACATTGTCTTACAATATCATGCTTACATTGCCAGGAGGAAAAGGGATGCCAGGCTTTACATAGCAAAGTTACATAGCCAAGTTATATAATTTGCCCCCTGCCTTGTTAGAAATGATATAATTGCCTCCCTTCCCATGTCCCAGATTTCTGATGTGTCTACCCTGTAAACATGCACACAAAAACTTTCATACTGAGCCAATGAACCCTGACACTTGCTGGGAAAGTTTCTGTGTGTGGGTGTCCAGGGTTTGAAGTCAACTCACAAATAATACTCAAACTTCTCTTCTGAGACAGTCTTCCTGCAATTTGCCTTCCAGCCTGGAAGTCCAAAGAAGCCTAGCATCTCCTTGTGGTTCTGGCCAGCACCCTGAGACTTGATAACCATAGCTATAGCCCCCTTTTCACTTGTCCAGCATAGATGGATTATTGAAACACACATACACGCCACACAAATTTAAAAAAACCCAGCAAGGCAAAAGAACATCCCCACTTGACAAGGCTAAGTAAATCCCATCCCATTTTAAACAACATGAAGCATTTAAAATAAGCAAAAGGCTGGAATTTATTTAAGACTGCATTCAAGATGAGACCTTGCAGGCATTAAGAAGCTGTGAACGTACCATTTTCAAAACTATTTTCAGCTCAGTGATTTGATAACCAAGGGCTCATTCTGAGTCATCCAGGAGCAGATAGAGAAGCAATTAATTATTACAACAAATTTTAAAATTTCCCCCTCCTTTTCATAGTACACATACAAACTCAGATAATAAAATGTCAAATAATACGTGACGTTTGGAGGAAAAATAAAGGTCCTGTCATTTTCCAGGCTATTTGACATAAGGTTGTAAAAATGTCTAGCCATATTCAATCTGTATATTCCAGTATAATATTTTACCTTGCATAAGATAGTTTTCCTTCTACCCCATATAATATTTGGGTAGCTTTATTTGCTTCTTGTCCTTTGGGTAGGCCTTCCCATATAGAAACAAGAACCCTCTACTTCACAGATTGGAGAAATAATCAAAAATACCGAGTAGATTTGAAGGCAAGCAGGTACATACTGTGTTTCCCCGAAAATAAGGCAGGGTCTTATATTAATTTTTGCTCCAAAATGCATTAGGGCTTATTTTGAGGGGATGATTTAATTTTTTTCATGTACAACAATCTACATTTATTCAAATATAGTCATGTCATCTTCTTCTTGTTGCTGCACAATGGTGGAGGGTGCGGTTTCACTTAACTGGGGCTTATTTTTGGGGTAAGGCTTATATTACGAGCATCCTGAAAAATCATATTAGGTCTTATTTTCAGGTTAGGTCTTATTTTCCGGGAAGCAGGGTACTGCCTTTTACAGACTGTAGACAATTAAGCAAAAATAACAAAACTCCAGAAGATTCCATATACAGACAATTTTTTTCATGAGGCTATAATCATACGCCCATCTATATCCCTGGAGTATAGCTGTAAATAGACATTAATAGGATTGCACTGTAAATGTCTTTTTAATAACATTTTAAATGTGAACATGGAGTTCACAGCCACTGAATCTAATCAGCAGACTAATAGACATTTGAATAAACATGTGTACGTTATTAAGTTCTGCGTGATCCCCGCTCTCCTTCCCTCTCTTTCGTTTTCATTTATTTTCTGGTATCGCTCATTGTACGCAACCTCTACATCCAAATCCTTCTTTCTATCATGCACAATTATATCTGTTTTGCAATGAAGCTCTTTGTGGCAGACAGCCCACACGTCACTCCTGTCAGTCATTGTAGAGCTCTAGTGCAGGAGCCTATGAGAGGACAGGAGGGGCGGAGTCAAGAGAACTGGGAGAGACAGAGAGGCAGTTAAGGAGAAGATTGTGAACTGTTTAGGCAAGAGATTGGAAAGTTGGTGTGGTAGAGAATATAAAGGAGTTAAAAGTAATAAGAAATACATAGACTGTCAGAATATTGAGACCTGTACCAGTGATGTCATGTGTTAGAAATGTCCTGACCTTGCAGATAAGGTGGGCTGTTTTGGTTTGCTAGGCCATAAATACAGAAAACAAATGTGTTCATTTATGAGATATGCATGTCTTGTTTTCATTGAGAGGGATAAGATAAAAGAATAATGTAATGTGATGAGTTTTAGAAATGCCTATGCAAATACTAATGCAAGAATCTTGCAATATTCTGAGTTTTTAAATTATTTTTTAAATGACTTGAATGAGAGTTTATATATTTCTCTTTCTTAGACATTAAAAGCATACATTTAAGCAACGTGTCTTTTGAATATTGGCACTTTTAAAGGCTTCTTTAAGTTTTTAAGTTACATTATAGAAGATAAAATTAATTGTTAGTTATTCATTTTAGACTGAATACTGTTTAGAGACATAGATAGAAGTTTTGTATGAAGACAGTAGATTTTGAAATATATGCTCATCAATTTTTTTATATATTTCATGCACTCACAGGTATACTTGCTATTTTATACTTTTTATATACATCCTTGCTTGTTAAGCAAATCTTATAAAGGAAGATTTCCTTCTGGACATTCAATTATTTTGTTGTTGTTTAGTCGTTAAGTCGTGTCCGACTCTTTGCGACCCATGGACCAGAGCACGCAAGGCCCTCCTGTCTTCCACTGCCTCCCAGACTTGGGTCAAATTCATGTTGATAGCTTTGATTCTTTAAGAAATAGAGAAATCAAAGGGGTGTCCAGAAAAATTACAGTACTCAAACATTATTTAAAAGCTGCTAAATCATCTGAAATTACAAATCACATCCTTGCTAGTTGTTTGTATAACACAGGTTTACACATCTTTCATTGGAAGTCTGTTCATAGCAGGAGCCCTGTGAGGATATTCAGACATTTCCTTTTAGGATTCCTGTCCGCTTGAGCGCTGACATGGGTCTCATCAACATTCAGGCTACCCTTTGCGATGTAAAGCTTGGTATAATTTCTCCTCCTGGTAGTGTGGGTATGATATTGTCCAGCAATGTTGGGTTGTGAGACTCTTTTCTTCCTGTAATGAAATCTGAAAACACTTGAATGCATTTTCATAATACAGTGGTGCCCCGCATAGCGACGATAATCCGTGCGGAAAAAATCATCGCTATCTGGATTCGTCGCTATGCGGGGGGAAAAACCCATAGGAACGCATTAAAACACATTTAATGCGTTCCTATGGGGAAAAACTCGCTACTATGTGGAAATCCTCCATCCAGCCACCATTTTTGCTGCCCGGTAAGTGAGGAAAGGGTACGAAAACACTGCGGGCGGCCATTTTGTTTACCCAGCGGCCATTTTGGAGAAGCCAATCAGCTGTTTTAAAAATATTGTTATGCGATAATCAGTAAGCGAAACACTTACCGATCATCGCAAAGCGATGTTTACCCATTGAAAACATCGTTATGCGATCGCTTTTGCGATCGCAAAAACCTCATCGCTATGCGGATTCATCATTAAATGGTGCGCTCGTTAAGCGAGGCACCACTGTAATTCCCTTTCAATCTAATGTATGCATGTACTTATTTACATGTTTTACCTAATTTATATATTTTCTTCCCAGTGACCAAAACAAAGTGGTGCTAATTTTTTCAATCATGTGCATTCTAGGTGTTCACATTTTGCCAAGTTCACCACAGTTAGATGGGCAGTAAACAAACAAACAAACAAACAAACTCTGTGCATAATTTTGTGAACAGTTTTCTCCACCCTGCTCATGAATAGAATTGACAACGTTGACTGAACTTTTATCAAGTGTAACAATAAACAATTTCTACTTGGTTCTTAAATGATACTTTGCCTGGACCTCTGTCACTGATAGTGAACAAAGTTGATGTAATCAACTGGTAGCAGCTGAACAACACATAGTGTGCGCCTTTGCTTGGTGAAACAACCAAAGGCCACACGGGAACATGACATAGGTGTATTCTTGAGTTAAGATATGCTTCTCTTCAAAATGAGTCTCAGTAGTGAAAATGCTACTTTTTCTGAATACAATGGAATTCTTTTTCATCCTTATTTTAGAATGGTGATTTGCTATATGGCATGGTGGATATTCTTTATGCAACACAGGTTAGGAACTTAACTGCTTATAGAAAATTAATTGTATGGTTCACTAGATTGTAGCCATTCCTTAGCACACTAGTGATCAAACTTCCTTCTGTTAAGTTCCAGTTGTTCCCCATTTTCTTATTTCTCAGGCAGCAGTTAAAAATGTTCATAAGCAATCTGTGTGTTTTAGACAGATTATCAGCTGTCCTGAACTCCTACGGAGAAAGCAGGGGATACATTGAATCAATAATAATTCATCATCATAATACAAAAAGTACAGACAGAAACTGACTAGTGGTGTTAAATCAATTGTTTTTCCTTCATTGAAGATTATCCTAAATCTCTTTTCGTAAAAGCAAGAGGCAAAGGCAGTCTTCAATCTATATGTGGTTGATTAAGTCATCATTGAGGCTCTCAATACAAGCAGCAAGAGGGGAGCACCAGATGAAATTCAACACACATCTTTCTCTTAAGGAGTAACCTCAGCAATAAAATGAATTTTGAAAAGCTCTTTGCACAATCATTCACCCTCTAGCGCATTGGCATAGAAATTGCTCTGAATGTTTCAGCTAAGTAGCCTAAAAGTTAACCCATGGGTCTGCTTAAGTACCTGAGAAGCTTGATAGGGATTTATGTTTTAAGTTATTTAGAGAATTATTTGACTTATACTATGAACAGACAATGACTTTAAATCTTCAACATCTCTCCCAAATGATGTCAGGGTTTTGGTTAGGCATTCATTATAATCATAATTTTCCCTTTGCAGTCAAAGATAGAAAATGCTGCCATGACAGCTTTGAATAGATATAGGGATTACAATAAAGCAAGTAAAAATGCATAGCACAAAAATCAGTCCAGAGAAATAGGTCTATTTCATGATGTATTAAAGTAGCAATCACCTTGCAAGATGCTGCCTGCATGACAACAATGGCTAAATTCTAACATTATCGAGTCCAAACTCATCTCTGATCCAATATTGTTTATTTGCAGTAAAACCAACTATTTAAATAACATAACCAAAAGTAAAATCTCATATGCCATCAACTTGCCATCTCTTAATTGCCTTTATGTCTTCTCCAGGACAGTCGTTAGAAAGCTGTATTAATACTAAGCCAGAAGATTCCATGTGTTGTGTGTTTTGACTAGTATTGGTTCTCTTGACATTGTGAGTGGTCTGGATGTTTCAGCTGAGTAGCCTGAAAGTTAGCCTATAGATTGGTTTTCATTATCTACAAAATTTGGTAGACCTATCCAGAGAACTACTGGCTGGAAATTAATCCAGAGACCCAGTCTACAGTATATGCAAAAGAGAAACTCAAGAAAGGCATACGGAGCTGAAACGGATGTTATAGAAAGCTCATGATTGCAAGAAGAACATCTTTAAACGTTTATTCATGTGTGAGTGTCACAGTAGGACAGAACACAGGGTTCCTTTGGTTCTGATTTCTCAAATGTGACACCCCACTCGCAATAATTGTCTTTCCAGTGCTAATGTACTTTTACCTCTAGTTGTGGAAACAAAAACAAATGTTTTTGATTTTTTTTTTCATATTCCTTCATTATTGTTAGATATGTGGCACTTTGAACAGCATCTCCTCCATTAACAATTCTGGAAGAGAAATATTTTTAAAGCTAATGTAAATATGTGCACCCAAAACTATATTAACTGTACGTTTATTTTCAAATTTGAGAATTTTTCAAATGCATAATAGAATGGTCCACTCACCACTGTCTGTATTACATAACTTAATATGTGTAAAAATGAAACTGATGCCAATATGTGATTCCCATGAGTTTTAAAATCATTTTTAGTGATGTTTCTGGACTGGGTTACAAGTCACTTAGTAATTTTGCATCACTTTGTCAGTTAAGCTTATGTCTATAAATAATAATAATAAATTTGTCAAGCTAATGTTAGCATAGTGTCAGCATCAATAGGACTGGGTAGAACCATTTAACCTGTGTTCAAGTCCCTGTTTGGCCATGGAAACTCTCAGGAGTATGTGTGGCACTGGTAAAACCACACCTTAAGTATCTCATTTATATTGAAAACCCTATTAGGATCACTGTAAATTGGATGGAACTTGACAGCACATAACATACAACAGAATCAGGTTGACCCTCACACTGATGTGATATCTTCCTGCCGCTGTTATATTACTCTCTTATCCTCTAAGGCTGTGGCTCCAGGAAGATCAGAGAGCAGAATGGTAGCTCTTTACTTTGACAAACTGCTGCAGTGGTACAGACAGTATGGTACCTAGATACCCTCAGGACTTCTTAACAATTTTAACCCAAACATTTTCATCTCTTCTCCATTTTAGCCTGAATTTGGTTGGGACTTAAGTATGAAGATGTCTTTCTTGTTATTACCTTCAGGACCTCATAGATATAGTGGTGCTAGGTGCAATCAGCAGAAGCTACCTATCAGTTGTTAATTTCCTCTCAAAAGTCCCTTCTGCATGGTAGTAACATTTCCAAGAGAGGTCATTCAGGGGTGAGCTATAGCACCCAAAGGTGGCATCTACTGAGATGAGACCCATGGTGCTTGTGAGAATTTTTGACTTTCCCAAGAAAATCACAGAAATGGTTTCTATATTTTGCTCCGCACCAACCAGTCAGTTAGATCACTGGTCTCCAACCTTGGGCCTTGAGATGTTTTTGGACTACAACTCCCAGAAGCCTTCACCACCACCTCTAATGGCCAGGATTTCTGGGAGTTGAAGTCCAAGAACATCTGGAGGCCCAAGGCTGGGGACCACTGAGTTAGACAACAGAGCTGTGAAAACTGTAGGGATCTTTCACAGCATGACCAAAACTACATGGAATTATCTGACAGTAACAGAATTAAAATATATTTGGAGATAGATATGCAGTTCAAATCTTTCTCCCCATTTAGCTGGTCTTCAAGAGTTATTTTTCTCCAGATGGAAAAACTGCAGAAATAGCAGTTAAAAAAAATCACTGAAACCTCTGTTACAAATGAAACCAAAAAATAATGCAGGGGGTGAAAGAACAACATACTGTAACAGACTAATACGTCTATTTCTTTGGAGACTGCTATGAATTACCAGAAAAACTCACAAACCGCTAAAGATGGCGAGGAGAGAAAAAAGGATGCTACAATAGGATTTGATTCAGCCAAACATGTCTTTGTAGTCCTTTTCATGTTCTAATTGACCAAAATTAGTTAGTCTCACATTTACTTTAATGTTTCAATCATTCCAGTTAAGAAATTTCTTGTCATGGTCCATCTTACAAGCTGGTCATATTCCCTGCAGCTTTAACAAGCACATTTGTAACAGAAAGCTTTTACCCCTGTAATCTCACATACATTTAGTTTCACTTCCAACAACAAAAACGCTTGAGTTTCTTAGTCAAGAATGCCTCAGAGTCACCTTAAATGAAAATGAAAAGTTCTTTGTTTTCTTCTTTAAACGTCAGCATGCAGCTGGAAGGGAATTTTCACTTGTTACCAACTGGGGCTTCCCTGTCACTGTATTTGCGGACAGAGCTTGAAAATGTTACATTTTATTCCCAGACGTTCATAGCCAATATGACCAGTGGCATACATGTCAGCAGGAGAATTCAGGGAAATGTTGTCCAAAACAAGCATTATTTTTTTTGAAGCACCAGTGAAAGAGAAGCACTGAGTGTTGGAACCTCAGCCTTTCCTCTTTAGGAGGAATGAAAACATGTCCAGACAACATAGTCTAAGGTGGAGGTCACATGAAGCTGAAATATCTAGATGGTAATTATGGCTTGCTGCCTCAATGACTGTTCCATGGCTGAAATCTGAGTGCTGGATGTGCAGTGTGAAGCAACATTTTCCAGTTTGGCCTCCCTCACTTCCATCTGGCTGGGTCAGGTCACAAGTGTAACAGGCAGGCCAAATCATGGCAAGTGTGAATTCCATCATTTCCATTAGAATAACATCAGAGGTACCCTTGACTGCTACTCACATTTTAGCAGTCGAAACAATTCTTAGACAGGATTAGCTGTTGATACCTTTTTTTTTTCTTCACAGTGGATTTTCCAGTTTCTCATGACCCATTTACCAAGAGCAGTTTGAACACTGCAGGCAGCCTAAGACATTTCCCTTCCACAGAGAGATTTCTCTAGCTTTTGCAAATTAAATAGATCTGCATTTTTTCCTCATTTTTGGCAACAGCAATAAAAATAAAGAAGCACGTTTATTTGCTCTGGCCATTCACAGTATTAATTGCACTCTTACATTTGAAAGAAAATCAAACTCCTTCTCCTTCTGTTAAATACTTACACATTCTTTAAAATCAGTGCAATGGGATCATCTCTATAAGAATTCTGACTTAAATTAATATTGATGTAGCTAGCTGACCATCACAATACCTTAGGCATTCAATTACACCCAATTATCTGGGGATTCTGCTGTGATCATGTTACATCTCTGTTCATCAGACTCCAGGGGGTAATAGTTAATTAGGTCAGATTCTGTGACCCATTCATCTTCTGTGTTCATGTCAGCTAGAATTTATTTGACACAGTTCTACATTCCAACTTAGGCAAAGGTTAATAACCCTTATGTGAGTATTCAGATTCTAGAGTCCTACGTGTCGAAGGAATAAAAGACAGTCCTATTCTTTCTACAGGTGAGCAGAGAATGGAATCCACATGGAATGCATTCAAAGAAATGTTCTGAGGTGTCCTAAAGGACTTTGCTTCATTGTCTCTAGTGGCAGCAGCTAGAGATGGGATTGGTACTTGCCAAACTTGTAATCATTAGCAATTTCCCAAGTCTCACCATGCCAAGACTCCCTGCTGAGACCTCTCCTTGTGCCAAGAAATTTCCTGTCTTCCCCAAAACAAGAACCTGGTCTCATTTTCCTGTTTGTCTCTTTTTCAAACCTCCCCCCCTCCCCGTTTTGCACAGCTACTTCCAAATTATATTTGTCTCAATGCCCTTTGTGGGGAATCCCATACAGGAGAAAAGCCATTCTTCCAATCATGCATAGCTTTGCATTTCTTCTGCATTTCCCAGGTGAATGTTGGGCAGGAAAGATCCAGTTCTGGGCAGGAATTGTTATGATCCTGTGTAGCTTGTCCTTTGTGTCAGAAAAAAAATGACCACAAACCTTGTAAGAAATCTTACAAAGATTTCTCATGAGATTTTTTTTTTTGAGGAAATGTCCTACACAGAGATTTTTTACCTCTGACAAAAAATGCCAATGGTAGCATGTGTGGGGTTTATCCTGCTTATTCTCAAAACATCCATGTGAAACAGATTATGTAGCTTGCTGGAACCTATCAGATAAGTGGTGACATTGCTTTGTTGTTTGCCACAAAGTCAACACTGCAGTTTAGAAAGATGCAGTAAGCACAGAATTTCTACAGTCACAAAGGTGTCTGAATCAATAAGCCCTAGTACAGTGACTGTGCTGGATAGACTGTATAGGTCTTTGTGTCTTAAATTAGTGTTTAGAATTTCACAAAGAGATAACAATGAATAATTGAGTTACATTTTTTTTCTGAAAAATATTGGCAAACAATTAAGAGACTATTGTATTTCTGGGGCATTCTGACATGTAAAACATGAATACAAGAGACGTTCAAACCTGTTGAGTAATTTGAAGCAGAGAATTGAATGGATGACAAATGAACAATGTGTGAAGGAAATTCACAGTATGCTTGGAAATGAGCATAGAAAACATTCAGTCCAGAGTAGAGATGGGCATGAACTGTGCTTTGGTGGTTTGGCCCAGTTTAGTACGTACAGCACCTGCACAGGTGATCCATAGGTGCTGCACACTTGCCTCCCCCACCTCCCCTCATGCTCACCCACTCACTGGCTGTAGCACACTTCCCTCCTTTGCTTTCTCTGCATCATTGTCCACTCACTGGCAGCCCCTCAGTTTCCCAGCCCTGCTTCCTCATCTGAGGAGATGATCAAGCAGAGGAGGCAGGGAAGGGAAGAGAGCTGCAGCCTGTGAGTGGATGAACATGTAGAGGAAGTTGGGGAGGGAAGCATGCAGCACCCATGGAACACTTGTGTGGGCATCACACCAAATCAAAACATAACTTGTGCTCATCTCTAGTCTGGAGTTGACCTTCTGACAATGGACAAGCATCTTTCATGTGCTCAAGGACCTATGATCCAGTGGAGACTCTAGCTGATGAAAAAGAGGAGGAGCACTTTTTTCACTTCTTCTCAGATATAATTTCCCTTTTTTTTAACTTTCTGAAGCAGTTTTCAAGAGAAGGAGCAGATTATGGGATGGTGTTGGGGGGAAAAGTGTTTTCCTCTTTCATAACCTGCTGGATGAGACCTGCAGCAAGGATGAGTCTGAACCTTCTGCATCCGGGGATACTGAAAGGCCTCATTCTCTCATGGACTCTGGACCCTCAAGAATATAGGGGAAAAACATGTAATACACTGTAAACATGAATTTTTCTCTTTTGAAAGGTACATCTTGGACAATTTCAAGCCAAGAATGGGCTATAACTCCCAGAAATCTTAGTTGTTATGGCCACTGGGAAATATGTATGGAATGAGATTTCCTGCTTTAAGAAACCTTCTTTAGCTTTGTGACATTAGTAACACATACGCCCTACTTCACTCTTCATGTACACTAACAATCAACTCACTACATGTTAAAGAAAGGGCATCCAAATACAGATGTGCTGAACAAATTTGGAATAAAATACGAGGAATAAATATGGCTGTACTAAGTTGACCAAACTCCGGGAGGCAATGGAAGACAGGAGAGTCTGCCGTGCTCTGGTCTATGGGATCACGAAGAGTCGGACACAACTTAATGACTAAACAACACATAAATTGACCAAAACTCTACCCATTATACACTCTCACCATTTAGTAGGCATTTTGCAAATATTTATACAACTCTAAATTCAGTGTTAAAGAAATCAGTTTAAAAGAAAAGCAGTTTATTCCTTTTCTCTATAAGTAACTCCAGAAAAATTGTGTGAGACATATAGAGACATATCTGATGAGCACAGGAAGCCTCAGGTAGATGTTATTGACTGTTGATGGCTTTGTGATGGAATTTTATTCCAGTTGCCCTTTTGAAATATTTGTCTTCTCTGACTGACACTCATATGGGAGTCTAGCTGCCCTTCAGTAATGAATCCATGACTGCAAGGTGTACATGCAAATTTTTCCATTGGGGGGGAATATTTTATAATGATCAATAGTGAAGCATTTTTCCCATTTTTTAAAAAGAAGGAACATATTGTCATCACCACCTTATTTCAAGGTTCAGAAGTCCTTAGACATGAGAAACTTATCATGTTTCAAACCAACTATCACTGTTGAAGGCTAAATAGTTCAAGCACCAAGCAAATGAATGGTAACAGACTCAGCTTCCACTGTTAACCATTTTTACCTAGCTTGAAGATTAATGTAGAATTTATACGCTCATTGGAGTCATTACTTCTGAGAAAAGGAAAACAAGTACACTGGTATTGTGAGCAGAACTGTCCCCACCATTAGAGACAGCGAGTCTGTTATTTCAGGTGGCACATGTTGAGAGGCAAGGGACAACAGCTAAGTGTTGGGGAGTGGAGGTCACAGCTGTGTGGGCCATGCAACTGGCCCCACCCCTTGCTCCAAACATGCTAAGCTAGCCTACTGTCCTCAGGAGTGCTGGAGAAAACAATGGAAAATGTTACTTGCAATTCTGGCTGGAGGATTCTGAGAGTTATTGGCTCAAGAAAGTAATATTTCTGAGCTCTGAGTAGGGGGCAACGTATGTACGTACATGGAACGGGTGCCAACTTGTCCTTTAGTTCAGGCTGCAAAGGTTGTGGATCAGGCAAGTTTGTGATGCCAGCATATTAGCCATGTCCCCATTTTTTGTGCTTTTAATGGCAATTGCTCACAAGCTCAAGTGCAACACTTACAGCAAAGAGGCTTTTTGACTTGAGGAGATTTGCAATTTGATATAGAACATTTATCACCCCTGGAACCTCCATGAGTAGAGAAGGCTCTGCGATTCACAGATTACATCTAAACATCCAAGGAGCCAATCCAATCTGAAAGTTATAGTGATAGGGAAAGACCCAGTAGCCCATTAGAACTTTTATATTGATTTTCTCCATTTACAAAAAGCAATGGTTGAACTGAATGGTCAGAAGGAAATTATACACAGAAATGAAGGTACTGAAGCTGGTTAAGTTTTGAAAAATGTGAATTTGGGAGCTTTCTTCGGCAAGTCTTCCAACTAAAGCAGATCTTCTTTATGTAATGATGATAGGGCAGCATCTTCTCCTCCTAGCAGTGACTGCCTTCTGCATTGAGATATCACCGTAAGAAGGGAAGGCTTTTACTTTCTAAACAAAAGGCCCAAAAGATGAAAGGTGCTATCTTTTATATGATTAGTGTTCTGGAAATTGCTGAAAGAAAGCATCTAAAACTTGTTTACAATTCTTGTTTACAAAATAGGGGTGCATGACTGGTTTTTTTTTTTTTACCTGCCCGTTTTTGTGTAAACTTTCACTTTCCTTTCACCCTTTCTCATATTGCATGATAAATCTTTCATCTGACAGCATTGCAAGGGCTGTTAGCAGCCAATCAGAACATCCAGGGCAGGTGGGAATGTTGAAATGTTGTTTGCTGATCTCCTCATACCCTCCATCTTGGATTTCTGCCTGCCTACTATGCCTCCATCTTAGATCTGTTTTTTGTTTTGTTTTGTTTTTTGCATTTTTAAAAGGATTTTCTCAATTTCTTTGGATTATTTTGCATTATTTTACTCATTATCTTTCATTGTGGGAGATGTAAGGGGTTCATAGGAAGGCATAGATATTCTCTTTAATGTCTAGGTTGACTTTAAAATCTGTATTTTTCCCCTTACAGTTCCTGGGATGTTCAGAAGGCCAAGAACATACCTGGCCTCACATGGAGATATGAAGCTTCTTTATCCTTATATAGATTATTGGGCCAAGCCTAAGGTTTTGTGTCATTTGCTTTAACTGGTAGCCATCTACAGGTATTAGCAAAAGTACTTTACAGTTTTGCTACCAATTGTTATTGTAGGTGCTGACAGAGGTTGTAAAAATTACTTTTTTGGACTACTACTTCCCCAGCCAGCAAGGCTACTGTCCATGTTGGACATTGTAGAGTTGTAGTCCAAAAAGCAACTTTTTCAAGTTTTTGTTGTTGATGCTAGAAAGTGATTTTTAATACATTCCACCAGTGAGTGAACAACAGCCTCTCCTTGAGAGTTCAGAGCACAACTGCTTCTGAAACACTACATTGTTTTTTTTCCTTTTCCTTTTCCTTCTCATCTTTTTCTTAGCCAAAAATCTACAAAAGCCACTGTAATATTCTGTAGATGATACGTTCCCTTCTCATAAGTTTATGCTGCCAGTAATCAGTGTTCATTACCAACATTAAGCTCAAGAGACACTTTAATATGGATCAAAATGGCAGCACAAATAAAATATATCTCCTGACAATTTCGTCTATGTCTAATAGAAAAGATAGTATAAAGAAATTATGAAAGCAGGGTTTTTTCATATGAGAGATAGCAGTTCATTTATCCTAGTTAAAAGGGAACATTTTTACAGCTATTATATTGATAGAGGAACAAACATACAGAAAGTGACAATTTCACCAGCTCTCTGACTCTGTAAATTGCAAAAGTGGTGGATAAAGGAAACATATTATACCCCAATTATTTTCACAGTTCAGGTACCAAATGCAAGATGAGGACTTGATGAGGCATAAAATTATGCAATAGACTATTCCTAGTTGAATAGTGTTGTTACCTTCTCTGCTTTAAATCCAATGCCATGTACAAAAGCTAGTTGAATATCAACTTAGCAACATGTGTTGCTATATCTATTCATGTTAGGCAGAATAGCTGGCTGCCCATACCTAAAAATACAGTTTATGATTGTTCATTTTCTCATAAGCTTAGTTACTAAGCTTGAATAGTAGTGATGAGAACAGATTGGGCAACAGCACCCTGTGCAACATACTCAAGGAAACATACAGATAAAGGCGCTTTTTTTGTGCATTTCAAAGGTGTGTGGAACTTGTTGTTCGTTAACAGCAAACAGAGTTCTTCCATCCCAGGAGAGCTTTTCCATTCATTTATATTGTACATCCACACCCCTGTAATCAAAGATCCAAAGGTATCCATGTTAATAGAGAGCCACAACCAAGGTTCTGCTTTTTTAGAAATAGAAACGGCACATCATTAGATTATTAGTTGGAATCAGCTCCCTAGTCTTCTGAGGAAGATTTTACCCATCTCTCATTCAGCATTTGCATCCCTGCCTAAGCAGGTGACAGTTTGTGCCTATGCACTGCTTTCTGCTGGTGAGGACATTCCCTGAAGAAAAAAAATAAGTTCTTGTGTACATTCCTTGTCTGCAGCAGTTGGAGGGAGGTGGCATCAAACATGCTATTTTTTGCATTTATGGCAAGAGGCATTCTGCTGCTGGAGGTTGGCAGTGTTCTAGTTCACTTAAAGACAAGTATCTTATAAAAAGATTAAGACGACGAGCAATATGAATGCCAGAGATTCTTCAGTAGCTGCAAACAGACCTTGAAAAAGTTACTTTTCTGGACCGTAGCTCATGGATCTCTCATGCAGCATGGCCATTGTTTGTGAAGGTGCACTCCTGATGCCTGGCCTATTGATTGATTGATTGATTGATTGATTGATTGATTGATTGATTGATTGATTGATTGATTGATTGATTTCTTGCTTAGCACCCTGAGAAGTTGCCATGTGGCTGTTTCTGGCCATTAGTTTAACTGTTTAATTTTTAATATTCATTTGCTATTTACATTGCATCCTGCTTTTCTTCCAGTAAGTTCAAGATGGCATACATGTTTCTCCTCCTCCTGTTTAATGTTTACACCCTGTGGGGCAGATGAGGCTTAGGGACTATGACTAGTTCATGGTCTCCCAATGAACATCATGCTTAGATGAGAACTGAACTCAGATCTCCCCAGTCGTTGTTGAACACTTTAATTGTTGCACCTCACTAGTTGTCCTAGACCACATAAGAAACAATGACTACCAACTTAGTTGCCTTGGGACACTATGAGAACTTGTCCAGGTTTAAAAACCATCCAGGCTTCTAACCCTATCCAAGTAGGGAAAGCTCTCCATTTCAAAAATGAAAGCTGAGCTCATGAGGAATCAGTACAAGCAAGCATGAGCAGTAGCTTGGAACCCAGAGAAATAAATCCACCAAAAATCCACAGACAGAGGAGATTATCTAGTCATTTAGTGTGAGCCTCAAACCTGGAGACAGAAGCTTTAAAATTGTAAGCGGCATGGGAATAGTCTTCCAAGAACCTCAGCCAGTTCTCACCTCAATTAGAAATGGTTGGGTAAGCAAGCTTTTCCATGAGGTGCTGCTGACAAGTATTGAGCCTTTCCCAGAAAAAATTGAGCTGGGAAGCTATAAATTGCAGGGTGTATTGGCCAATTTGTCTGTATTCAATGGTGCAAAAATCAACTACCTATGATTTTAATTTATCTTTCATGTTCAGGTCCAAAATGAACATGGCAGCACCTCTAGAAAAGTTCAATGTGGAAGAGCATAGGACCATAATCAAGTTCCTGTTTCTCCAAGGGAAAGGTGCAAAGCAGATCCATGATGAAATGTCACAAACTATGGGTGACAGTGGCCTTTCATATGCAACAGTTAAACGTTGGGTTGTCAATTTTTAAACTGGCCATTTTAGTGTTGAAAGTGAGAAACCCAGTGGAAGGCCTGTTTCTGTCTCTGTGCCTGCAGGTGAAACAATGGCAAAACTGACATCCTTAGGTTTTCAAGTGAGGCCCCATCCACCCTATTCTCCTGACCTGGCTCCTTCTGACTATCATCTGTTTCTCAAACTCAAAAAACGCCTAAATGGACAGTGATTTGGGAGTGTTCTGGAGGCAACTAATGCTGCAAATGAGTGGCTGCACCAGCAGTCGGAAGAATTTTATTTGCAGGGACTTAAGCTGCAGGACATATGTCGCAAGTGCACTGACTTCCTGGGGGAATATGTAGAATAGTGTGGCAGTTACAGCTTCCTAGTTCAATTTTTTCTGGGTAAGGATCAATACTTATCAGCACCCCCTTGTATATGATCATTGTGACGATCGCCCACGTCACTCATGCCATTCGTAGTCATGAGCTAATTTGCATGAGCCTATGAGAGGTGGAGTCAGCAGCTACATGAGGTTTGGCAGGAGAAGGAGGAGTCAGAGATAGGGGCTGGTTAGTCAGAGAGAGGGAACAGATACTGAGAGATAGAGCTGGTTAAGAAAATAGGTAGAGACGGTGGTAATGATATAGCTAGATAAAAGTATGTACTGAGAGAACTGTTGATGATTTTCTTGTGTATAATGTTTATCTGAGAAACTTATGTTATTATTCAATCTGCTTCAATAAATAAGTTCTGTTTCTGTTCACAAGTGTTCAGACAAAAGTCATTTATATTGTGGATTGAGGTAATCCACAATATGAACTGGTGGCAGCGAGAGGAAAACGCGACATGAGCCTTTGTGAGGGAAAGACAAGCAGAAGCCACAAGAGCAAACACCACAATCATCATATTTTAGCTGACAGTTAGTTCTCCCTGCCCAACTCTAGATAAAGCCCATTTGCATTTGTCTTTTATGCCACTAATTATTACCTTTTTTCAGTGAGTTCCTGAGATGAAGACAAAATTCTCTTCCCATAGCCTCCCAGTGTAATTCTGCAGTTTTCATGTGATCTGGTCTCATAAAATTCATGACTTCGTTCAAATGCTTTATTTTTTAATATGTTTCAAAGTTGGAGTCAAATTACCAGACCTGGTATAAGAAAATGGATATTGTGAAAATTGTATACAGGTTACTGTTTGCAGCATTTCTCTTTAAAATCGGTGAGCCCAAAGTTAGCAAAACAGTGGGGAATAATGGTTATTTTACTGTTGTTTTAAAATGCCAATTTCTGATGAAAATCATATTTTTAAGAACCCAATTGCAGTGATCAAAAGAAATTACAATTAAATTCTTGGCTATTTGTACCTGAAAATAAATGACTGGCTCTCTTCAGAGTCCATTTGCATTCTGTTTAAAACCATATCTTTTAAATTGTGAATTAATGACTTTTTTTCCTTCTCAAGCAGTATTATTAAATACAAAAAGAACCTTGATTTCACATGAAAGTGCAAAATCTTTTAGACATGCTGTGCTGTTCCCACTCCAGATTTGGTTTTAGAAAGCAAATGCATTCAGATTGCAAGGAGAAAACAATGGCCAATTTCCATTGATATCTGCTTGCAGACAGCAGTGGTTGTTAAATGAGAACAAATGAAAAAAGATTCAGATTCCACTAATCTTCTGTGGTTCCTCACATCTTGCACTTTTGTGACTGTTTGAGGCTGAGCAGAGCACTAAGCATCTACCTCAAGATACTACACTCAAGAGCCAACGTCACAGAATAGAAGGATGATAACCTTTTAAAACAGACATAATACAGAAGTGATGCTCTGGAGTGTACAGAGGAATTTTTGCCTGAAGCTGCATAGTAGTATGTGGCATAATTTGCTTGTCTAGCATTTACCACTGCAACACAGCAGATATCCCTGTGCACATTTGAATAATATACCAATCTAGGACTCAGGTACAGAGCTGTAACAAGTCGTTTTGACTGCCACCCACTTAAGAGATAACCCCCGCCTGCAAAGGAGGATAACATGTTTCCCCTTCCCATTAAAAAAAAGATAACATTTATGCTTTCAAAAAAAAAAAAAATAGGAAAGTGAATAGGGCAGGAGGTATTGCCATCTATTCTCATAATCACCAGTAGATTCACTTTTGGTTCTCTCCAAATTATTAAAGCCCTGTGGAAAAGCCACAGTTGTTTCATCCTGGTTACAGCCCTGTTTGGGAAGCCTCTGCCTTGCCACTCCTACTGTACTTACTGTAGATGTTCATGGAAATGGCCAAGATCTGTTATGGTCCTGCTGCTAGCATCTTTTGCATCAGAAGAACTGGTTGATGCTCCTACTCTATTCTAGCAATTCATGAAGCCTGAAACCTGGATTGAAAGGGATGGACACCTTTTGAAGGAGACGTCTGGGCAGCACAGAAGGCTTCAGAAGAAAGAGAAGGAGAAGGCGGCCTCATTTCACTAAATCTCAGGTGCTGGTATTATGTTGGATTGAGCCCCTGGTAAACACGTTTCCCAGCTATCACTCCAGCTCTGACAGTTCTCTTTTTATAGGTCAAATTTTAATCAGTTGGATAAGTATTTGAGATATGCAGAAATGCAGAGCACTGAAAAAAGCAACTGTAAGGGCAACAAATAAACAGAGGCTTCTAATAATTTATACTCCCCCCTTCTTCTTCTCTTTTGATTATGTCAACTATTTTTTCCCCTCTGGACAGCACCTAGCCAGTCTTGTGAGTGATAAAATGGAAGTTGATTTTTTTTTTTTGAAGGCCATAGAGTTACAGACTCATAGAACTGTATTTTTGGAAGGTTTGCCAAAGATCATCAAGTAAACCCTTTGCTACACCAGGAACTGCAGCAAGGTCCTTTATATTGGAACTTGGAAAACTTCCATTTTTGGACCATAGCTCCTGTTACATACAGCTATGACATCACCTGCCCGTCACTGCTGAAGCTGTGTGTCATCTACCAATGGCGTGACGGAGGGTGGGACATAAGGGGTGGAGCTGTTGTATATAAGGAGAGTGAATGGTGTGAGGGTTTTAGATAGGGCCAGATAGGGCTTTGAGATAGGGTTGAGATAGGGAGATAGGGCCTGGAGATACTGTGAGATAAGAACTGTGCTATATAGTGAGGGTCTGTGAGAGTGTGTGTGGGATTGTTATATTATTATAGTGATTAAAGTATTATTTATATTCAAGTGATTTACCATTCCTTTTGTTTGTATACAATAAACCTAAGTTTTTAGTTTGAAATCATACTTTGGCCTGAAGCTTTATTTGAGGGAATGGTTGGTGGCAGTGGAAACGAAAAGTGATTGAGTGTGACGTATCGGCCCCTTTGTGAGCTATAAGGTGGCTCTTACAGCTCCCATAATCCCTCAGCTGGTATTACTAGCTATGACCTCGTTGCTATCTATTAATAATGGGCATGAAGTACCAAATTGGCAGTTTATGCCAGTTTGTCCTTTGGCTGAACAGGTGTTTGGTGGGTGCCCACTCAGAAAAAATGTACCATGTTGGTAGGATAGGTGCCCTCTGAGTGAGTGCCTATTTGGCTGAAGGACAAACCAGCACAAATCACCAGTTTTGTGGTTCATGCCTGTCTCTGCTTTCTATGCAGTGTTTGGGGGTAGCTCTGGAAACAGATTTCAGCTGTTGACAAACCATTTAGGCAAATCATTTAGATATTTGAAGGGAGTCACAGGCTGGAAACAATCTTCACACACCACCTTATAAGGTTCACTATGCAGTTTATACAATCCTGATTTGGCCTATATTTCTTCCATACTGTGTTTATGGCCATGGCCAAAATAGGTTAAGAATGGCTGGATGGAAGTGAGCCTTTTTCTGTGCCGTCCATAATTCTGCTTTATGCACTATTCTCAACATAAAGAGGGAGTCATCATACCTACATACAACTTGTATGTAGGCATAGGTCCTACTCTTTCACAGAGCTTGAACAATGTACTTACAATTTAACTACAGATTCTAAAATACATCATGGTCACTGGCCATATGGCCGGAGGATTCTGGGGCTTGCAAGTTCTAAAAAATAATGTTTCATACTTTGTTTTTTCATACTTTTAGCTGCATAAGGACAGGATGGGAGCAGTTAAAGAGCATTTTGCATGTTGTGCTTTGCTGACTTATTCACCATCATGAAAAATTGACAATTGAAAGTATTTTATGAGGCACTGAATTGTATTGCATTACTCACTATTTTTTTTCCAAGCAGAGAAGGACTGTGTCTCAGCAGCAAAGGATATACTTAGGATGTGAAAGTTTCCAGCCTCAGACACAAGATAAGTGTGGAAAAGACTGCTGCTTGAAACTATGAATAGTGATTGAGATGGCCTAATGGTCTCATTTGCTATTAAAAAGTTTCTTATGTTAGTGTGTACAAGTGGTCTTACATAAGATAGTAGTAGTAATACAGCAGCAGCAGCAGTAATGTTAATAATAACAACTGCACGAGAACAAGCACTCCAAACCAACGTGATGAAAGCTAAGATCCAAGGAATTAGTGCTAACAGCAGATGTCAACTCAGCCAAAAAAAGAGATTAAACTGTGTCAAACCTCATATGTGAATGTCCAAAAATTGCACAAGCTAATTACAAAGTTAGACGTGATAGAGTGGCAAAGTTAGTGCACTGGTCATTATGCAAAAAAATATCTTACCAGCTTCCAAAACCCCATGGAAACATCAGGAAGAGATGTCAGAAAATGACAAAGTCATCATCTTGAGGGATTTCTGGATCCAAACTGATAAGACACCTTGAACATAACACACCAGACATAGTAGTAAAAGAACGAAGAAAAGTCTGGATCATTGACATTGCAATTCCAGGGGATGCCAGAGTTAAAAATAAAGAACTGGAAAAACTAACAAAGTACAGAGACCTGGCAATCTAAACATCTCGCCTCAGGAAGAAACTTTAGTGGTCTCTGTAGTCATTGGGGCTTTTGCAGCAATATAAAGAAATTTCACACAGTGTTATAAGCAGTTGCAGATCTCAGAAATCATACCATCAGAGCTACAAAACCCGGCAATATTAGGAACAGCATACATACAGTGCCGATATTTAACATATACTTTGTTTTTTTGTTAAAACTTGTATCTGTTATATAATACCAGTCAATGTTTTTATAATTTTGATTATGTCTAGTGTTTTTAATAATAATGTAAACTGCAATGAAATATATCCTTAATGGGGGGTGGTGGTGATTATTTAGAAGGTTAGCAGATCTGAATAAAGAAAAAAGTGCAGATTAATATATTCTCATACCCCTGATTGTGAATTCAATCAACTCTCCTTCAGAATAAATATTCTCCAAGACTACATTTATTCATTTTAATGAACTTTTATCCTCATTAGTTTCTCCAAATGCACCAGTTTGTAAATTGGTTTAATATATCTTAAACTGTATGGGAGAATATTACTTGATGCGCATCCAAATTAGAGAGCTAAAAAATGGAAGCCAAAGTAATTTTTAAATTGCTATGCCCTGGAACATAGCAATTAAAAATAATTGCAACCTTTCCACTATTTTATGAAAGTTCTTCAGTCTGAAAGCATCTGAGATTCTTGCCTATTACAGTGGGAGAAATTGTAATATTTATTGCCACAGATTTTCTCAGATGTTTTGTTGAAGGGTGGAACAAAGACAGTTTACTTAACGCTGGACAGTGAATACTGCAACTTCTGCTGATCCCTCACAGAGACTGCTGCCCTCAGTTTTCTCTTCATTGCCGGCATGCCACAGCACTGCTTTTTTCCATTTACCCATTCACCAAAGACTTTAGGTTCTGAAGAGTACTACATAAATTTTCTTTCTTCCTGAAGACATTCAGAAACACACTCTCTGCCACTTTTCTGCCCACAAATAGTCTGGAGAATATCAAGAGACCGTATCTTGCACATGTGGAACAAACCAGAGCCAAACAAAATTACTTTTCTGAGAAGATTTTGGGAGTTGTTTTCAAAATAAGGGAATAGATAACACTTGCAAACTCTAAAGCAGTGGTCCCCAACCTTGGGCCTCCAGATGTTCTTGGACTACAGCTCCCAGAAGCCTTCACCACCGCCTCTGCTGGCCAGGATTTCTGGGAGTTGAAGTCCAGGAACATCTGGAGGCCCAAGGTTGGAGGCCACTGCTCTAAAGTATCCGTGCAAATGTTCTTTCCTTGGAGTTGATAGGTCAGCACCCATACATTTCAGGGATGAAACGTGTGACCAGATAACAGGCCTTTGTGGTGTCATAGGGACTGAGCAAGCAAGAATTAAGACAGGAGGTGGAACTGCTTCAGGGACAGCTGATTATTGCAACGGGTAGGCGGACAATTGAGTGAATGGAAGGGTGGCTACTGTTCCATCACTAAAAAGAACGACAAGGAGGATAAGGAACACCAGAAAAGAGGAGAAAGTTCACCAAAACAGGGCAGTTTTATATTAAATTTAAATATGCTGATTTAAACTGATATGTGCAAATATAACCACAATGGCATACTTTTACTGGAATTTAACTGGAATCCTACTGCTGATAACCATATTGCACAGGCAACTACCTTGGGACACAGCATTGAAAGAAAGATGGGATATAAATTAAATCAATAATTATGTCATAGTGTTTTAGAACTCTCAGAAATGCCTTGTGCCTTATATTTTCTGCAGCTGACTGAAAGTGAATGTATATAGAAATAAAAGAAACAGAAGTCACTGAGGTATTGTTGAATTGTCTAGCTAAGCAACAACCAGCTAGTGTATTTCAAAGGAATGGTCTGAACAGTGCTTTCAGAGTATCTACTCCAAGAACTGACTTCACATCTGAAATTCATACAGAATTGAAATGCTACACCACATCTTTCCTGCCATTCATCAGCAGTTGCATCAGTGTGTGTGTTTTGTATATTTTTTCTTACAAAATGCCCCCCTAAAAAATGAGACAGGGCTGATTTTTGCCGTTGAAGCCTCTACTTCCCCTGTTCAGCCAGAGGAATTCCATGTGTGCGGGGGGGAGTTAGAGTGGCTTCCAACGTGAGACTGAAAAGGAGGACAGTTCTTCAAATGGAAAACTGTCCTCCCTAAAAGAGGACATATTAACCCCTCATAAATCACCCCGCAAACCAGGCCAGCCTTTACCAACTGGGTCACATAAAAAAGACAAGAAGAAAAACTCAATTTTGGTGGCCAAACAGGTAGCAAAATGTGTCCAGCCAGTGCGATATTTGCTGTCACTCCTACTAGGGCTCACATGCCAAACAGCCTAACTAATAACACACATGACAGGTAGGGAGTATTTTCTGGCCTTCCAGGTGTTCCACTGCCAACCCAGAGGGACAGTGACCTGGTGTGGGGCTGCCATATTCCAGCTCTCCAAATCTGGGCAGCCTTAAGTTACACATTGAGCAAATTATAATTAAATCCTGATTTGCATAATATGCAAATATGCAAAATAATGTGCACAATATGCAGTTCAATGTGCTTTCTGGTGATATTCGTATGAGACAACTATTGTATTTTGGTTGATAGGAAAAAACCCTCCTTGAGAATCTCATAGGAATCCCTCAGATGTGACACACTGCCACCTAGTTTGCAGGGAACTAATGCAGAGGACAGTGAGGGCCAAGTGAAGAAGTCATAAGGAAACACATGGTGTCACCTCCTTCAGAGATACTTGCCAAAATCTTGTACAGTATAATAATTAAAAAGCACCTCTAATCACCTTTGCCATGTTTGACTTTATACACACACACACACACACACACACACACACGTATGGATGCACATGCACACACACACACATGCACACAGAGCATTTGCCAGCCCATTGTAGTAGCTCCTTCCACTAGATGCTCTTTGGTTTAACAGTTATGGGCCATGCTGTAGTAGGGAATGAGATTCATAGCGCAGCATGAAATTTCCATTTTTTAACAATACCATCCAGAATCTCTCAACCAAAATAGCCACTGACCATGGTGAACATCTCTTCATTTCACAAGCACAGCTGACCTCTTAACGGAAGCTTTTCTTTGTGGCCTTCTGCTTACGTAGCTTTTTACCTGATCAGCTTTTTTTCCCAGAAGCTAAAGTCAATTTTATGGAGGTTTATGGTCTTCACATTTTGAACAACCACTTGGACATTTGTTTCTGTTTAATGTTCTGAATGTGAAGTTTATTCTATTTCTTGAAATCAGGACAGAGATGCAAACTGTCCTTCCTGACTGGCATAATCCCAACTAATAGAATTTTGATCCAAGTGAAAATGATTCTAAGCATCACAAGAGAACTGAACCTGCCACGCTGGCTCCCAGTTAGCTATGATGTGTGTGGCATTTTGCCTAATATAAGAGGTGTATGTATTATTCAGTGGTTATTCATTAAACCCATTTCCTGTTCTTTGTGCTCTACGGTGAGATAGATAGCAAAACAGCCAGGCAGGCAGACAGATGATTGATTGGCATATAGGTTTGGGCTGGCTCTGATGTAAGCCAGTGTGAGTCAGCTATTTCAAGCAGCAGATTTTGGTACTATGAAATTTTAGAAAGTTGCTAGTCATTTACTTTATTATTGCTGTATTTTTACCACCAGAGAGGCAGGGGAGAGGTGCCTATGTGGCCAGTTCTTGGGATTATCCACCCTAATCTGGGCAAATTCTGGGAGTGCAATCTGCATATTTGCCTCAGGCAACAAACTGTCTTGAGAGATAATTCTGACAGAGGGGGCGAAACAACGAGAGAGAGAGAGAGAGAGAGAGAGAGAGAGAGAGAGAGAGAGAGAGAGAGAGAGAGAGAGAGAGAATGTGTCTCATAGAGTCTGCTCCTATTGCAAGAATAAACCAGCAGAGGGATTTATTCATTAAGATTCAGGATAAAGTTATGTGGGCTTCAGCCCAAATCCAAAATTTTTGAGGTGGTGCGGGTGTCCTCACCCTGCTGCCGCCACTGCCCCCTTGGGCTCCCTACTGCCACTGCTACCGATGCCGCTGTCTCTGTCTCCTATCAGGTGGGCAAGGCAGAGAAAATGGAAAGGGAGGCGGAAGAGGGCAAGAGGGAAAGGGGCAAGGGGTGAGAGTGGAAGGGCATAGAGACAGGTACCTGAGAGGTGGGTGGGTGGGTGAGTGAGTGAGTGGGCAATTGAAGGGGTGAGCCAGTGATGAGAAGGTGACTGGGCAGACGAAGGGGTGGGGTGGGGTGCCAGCTGTTTCAACAAGCCCATTATTTTTGGTTGAAAAAAAAACCCTCTGCTATTAGGTAGCAGGAGTAATAATTTAAAAAGTGAATGAGGTGTCCACATATGAGGAGCCCACTTCAATGAATCGATTCCACATCCACCCCCCAATAAACAGAACTTTGGCAGATGAGCAGAAATACTCACTTCCCTGACACAGTGCTCTGGGCACACATGTATCTTTTGTGTATGCAAAATTTTTTAGGAGAACCTGGTGCAATCGTGGGGCTTTTTGCCAGTAGGATGGAGCCCTTAATTAGCCTGTACTAACATTTAAAAGACCAATTATTTACCTAAGACTATGCCTTCATAGTCTGATCCTTTTCCGACAGTGGATTTTCCATATCTAGCCTCTATAGGGATTTTTATCCTTGCTTTTGAAAGACCAAGAAATAAAGAGAAAAATGTTTTTATATTTTTTTTAAAAAAAAAATAAAAATTCAGCACTGTAATTTGGTAGTGGAATCTTGTACCTTTGAGATGACAGCACTGTGTTAAAAAGAAATAAAAATCTTTCTTCCAGATGTATCTTTGCTAAATGGAGCTCTGAGGTAGGGAGACTTACTTTTATGGGGTGGTGGAGATGCACTCTAGTTTCACTAATGGACTGACATTATTTTAACTAGACATTAAAAGCATTGTTGTAGTAAGAAAACACACTGTCTTTTATCATCCCAGCTATTTCATTTTTAAGGGATGCTACAGTTTTGCTCTAGAAGTCCCCGTAAAACAAGAGAAAATTGTACCTTTGTAAGAGATACAACATGGGGTGTGTGTGCTGAAATTGTTAAAAATCGTTCTAAGTAAGCAGTGCTGAAAACAAAATGACTGTACCTGAAGAAACTTCCCATGCAATCACTTCAATGTGAAAAATATAAGTACACATCTAATCATTTTCCCCAGCAACACTAACCATTTGCAAGAAAGAACAAAAGACTCTCTTTAAGAGCGCAATTTTTAATTTGAAAGCATTTTTGTATGAACAGGCATTTTGTAGCAATGTAAGGCTACAATCCTATATTCATACAGTGGATCCTCGACTTACGGAATTAATCCGTATTGGAACTGTGGCCGCAGGTCGAAGATTCCGTAGGTCGAGGCTCCATTTCCCATAGGAATGCATTGAAAACCCATTAATCCGTAACTGGCAGGAGAAAAAAATCCGGGGCTTCCAAAGCTGCACCCGCTGCCCGCTGCCTTCTGTCCCCACTGTCCTTTGCCTCTCATCCCCACGGGGACAGGAGGCAGAGGGCACTGGGGACAGGAGACAAGAGGCCAGTGGGTGCACCTTTCTAAGCCCCGAAAGCCGGCAGCGGGCACGGAGCAGCTTTTGGGCGGACCAGCTTTCGGCTTTCAGAACTTAGAAAGGTGCACCCACTGGCATCTCCGGGGCTTCCAAAGCTGCACCCGCTGCCCTCTGCCTTCTGTCCCCACTGTCCTCTGCCTCTCATCCCCCCGGGGACAGGAGGCAGAGGGCACCGGGGACAGGAGACAAGAGGCCAGTGGGTCCAGCTTTCTAAGCCATGAAAGCCCAAACCTGAGACTGGGTGCAAAGCGGCTTTCACCTTTCCCCGCCTCCCCTCACTCCCAGCTTTGAAAGATGAAAGCCGCCCGGCACCCGCTCTCAGGTTTCGAGGCTTAGAAAGCTGGACCCACTGGCCTCTTGTCTCCTGTCCCTGGTGCCCTCTGGACACTGGGGACAGGAGACAAGAGGCCAGTCTGTCCAGCTTTCTAAGCCCTGAAAGCCCAAAGCAGGCTTTTCCTGCCTCCCCTCACTCTCAGCTTTCAAAGCCGAAAGCCGCCCTGCATCCGCTGTCAGCTTTGGGCTTTCGGGGCTTAGACCTGCAGCCTACAGACTGGAAGTGGGAGGCCGGGAAACTGCCAAATTTGAATTTGGTGCTTCCCCACCTCATCCTTCTGGTCCGCAGGTTGATTCTCTGGCTGCAAGTCAAAGTGAAACTTTGCAGCCGGAGAAGTCTGTAAGTCGAAAAGTTCGTAAGTGTAGCCGAATGTAAGTTGAGACTCCACTGTATATTGGATGGTAAGTCCTGTTTAGATACTCAATGTGGTGTAGTGGATAGAGTGATGGCCTAGGACTCAGTAGGCCTGGGTTCAAATCTCTCCTCAGCCTGGAAACTCACTGGGAGTGTGGAACTGGTAAAGCCACTCCTCAAGTACAGTGGTGCCTTGCATAGTGAGGTTAATCCGTTCCGGATTAACCTTCGCTATGTGAAAACTTCGTTAAACGGAAAGTAAAAAGCCAAATCGGCTGAAAACTCACCATTTAGCGAAGTCTTCCCATAGCCAGCAGCCATTTTCGTGCCCTCCCCTCGCTTACCGAGGGCGCGAAAACACTGCGCACGGCCATTTTGGCTGTTCCGGTGGCCATTTTGGACCTGCCGAACAGCTGATCCGCGGGTCGCAAAGCGAAGGTCAGTAAGCGAAACGCTTACCGACCTTCGCTATGCGAGTTTCGCCCATTGGGGCCATTGGTAAGCGATCGCATTAGCGATCGCGGAAACCGCATCGCTATGCGATTTCGTCGTTATACGGTGCGCTCGTTAAGCGAGGCACCACTGTATCTCACTTACCTTGAAAGCACTGTTAGGGTTGCAGTATTGGTTCTGACCTGATGGCACATAACAACAAGTCATATTTAAGAGAGTACAATTAACTTCTGAGCAATCACGTATTGGATTCCACTGTGTGGATCTTGTTCTGGCCACTGGACTGGTGCAATATCAGAATTGTAAGTAAGAATAGGGCTGGGCCTACCATGAATGATCGTGAATGATGTTTTTTGAGTGGCAGAGCAGGAGGGGGACCTGATCACTCTTTCCTTTGTTGCTCATATAGTTGTCTATTGGTGTTATCACCACCATGCTACAATGCCACCCTCTGACACAGTTTAAAGCAGGAATGGGCAAAATAAAGTTCACCAGATGTTGTTGGACTGAGCTTCCCAAATTCCTCACAAGTGGCCAGTTAGGATTGACACAAGTTTAAGTGAGATGACATCTAGAGGGCTGTATGTTGCCAATGAACTGGCTGTATATTTCAGTAGTTTAACTACCATATTTTCCATGTATAAGATGCCCCCCACTTTTCTAACTCAGAATTAAGAAATCAATATTTTAAACATAAAACAGAACACATTTTTATTTAGTAATTAGGTAAAATTTACATGCTAGTACTGTTATGCATCATACTTTAACTTTATTCAGCCTCTGGACTCAGAATGCTCGGACATTACAAGTCCCTGCTGCATCTGAGCACTGCCAATGAGTTGTGTTCCAATTGGTTTGTTCAGCATCAGCTGACTTCAGTTACATAAGGCTCATGATTGGAGAAGGCTAAGTGTCCTGACTGTAGGAAGCTAAGCCTTGTGACTGGAAGCAGCCTGTTTAGACAAAAGTATCATACACGGAAAAATATGGTATCTGGCTATGGTGCCAGAAGTTGGAAGCTCAATTCCCCATTGTGTCTCCTATGAGTAGATCCAGCCTGTCAGGTCTTGGGCAAGCTGCACAATCCCAGGATGACCCCAGAAGGAAATGGTAAACCACTTCTGTGTGTTCTCTACTTGAAAAGGGTTGCCATAAGTCGGAATTCAGTTGACATCACATGATGATGATGGTTTGCCAACCGTAGTTTCAAGCTTCACTTAAACTTAAAAGATGACCATTTCATTTCACTTAAGTGTTTGCTTTCATTGCAAAAGAAGCAGCTGTGTGGGTGTGGGCGCCCTTGAGATCCCTTCTTCACAGCATTGCACTGAGGGGTGAAATGTTCCCAGAAATGCTGATATTGCCTGTACTGTCACAGCTAACAGAGCAGGAAAAAAAGTAATTAAAAAAGGCAAGCTGGTGTATGTGTATGTGTGTGTCAGAGGAAAGATATGATAAGCGTATTAGGCTGGTGAAGGCACGTTGATTAGAGCTACTGCAGCAGAAATTGCCACCTGTTGTGGAATAGCATGACCTGCACAAATGTTTCTTAACAAAGAGATAGACACCTTGTCTAAAAAGTAGAGATCAGAATACATGTAGAAAGATGGTGTTGATGTGTTTAAATGACTCTGATACTGTAATCATTTGTCATACATTAGTGGGCAGGAGAAGTGGAGGGGGTGTTTCTGGGGAGAGAACATTGGCAGACTAGGCAGGAAACATGACCTCCATGTAGGTCATGGAGAATTTGCATGTAACAGTCTAATTGGTTTCTTCAGTGTATCTTCTGTATCATCATAATGTTAGGTTTTCCTATGTAACTTTACAGCAGTGTCTCTCTGTGTCTAGGACTCAGGTTCCTTGATAGGGTGATACAACTATTGTTTTACATAATGTGGCCCTGATACAAAATTACTTTTAAAACCTCCTTTCAAATTTCTGGATGCTCAGATATAAGGAAACAAATCTAGTAGAAACTCTGGCTGTATACCAGGAGGTATGCATCAAATCATTTGTTCTATTGCTGAGTGTCAGTAGGGTCCACCACACAAACATTAGAACAGCTGCTGTATTGCAAAGAGGGAAGAGAGAGCGAGATTGAGAGTGCATGAATGCTATCATTAACCTAGAATGGATACTCTCGATCACATGCCAGGATCCATCCACTTTGCATTTTTCAAGGACTGAAATATTTTCCCAGCTGTCAAAACAAATTACTGTTGATTTACCCACCAAAATATCAGATCCATACTTTTTAGACAAGTTAACATATGGTAGTAGTTTTGCTTACTCTGTCTGTAATCTAGATGCTGGTGGAATAGTCTGGCACATTTCTCTGAATTATTTTAACATAACTCTGTGATGGGTTTGAAGCTCTTGAACTGAAGGAACTGTTTAGCTTGTGTAGCGTGCTAATGTTGGGTGATTATGTAAAGGTTTCACTAAAACATATCAAGGAACAAAGCACTTCAGGAAATTCCAGTCTTGGGCAAAAATGAATGTTTCAGAGGGCAAATAAATAATAGCTTAACATATTCTTTCCTCCAAACATTTCTATTTTGTTCTCTTAAACTACAGAATGATATTGTGCATTCTTTAATTACACCTGTGTGTCTTTTGTTTATTGTTAAATAAACAGACTTGGAGTCCTGGAGACTGGAGTCACAGGTCTAAATCCAACAGGGTAGACCATTGAAATCAAGGCAATTCTTGATGGTAAGTCAAGACTTATAAATTCTGTTGGTTTAGTATGTCTATATTAGTTGGGACTAATACAGTGGTGACTCGCTAGACAGTTACCCCGCATGACAGTTTTTTCGCTAGACATTGACTTTTTGCGATCACTATAGCGATTTGCAAAACAGTGATTCCTATGGGGGAATTTCGTTGGACAATGTTTGGTCCCTGTTTTGCAAACCAATTTTCGCTAGACAACAATTTTGACAGCTCCCTCCGCACTCGCAAAACAGGTATTTTCGGGACCTAAGCTTCGCAAGACAGCTTTTTAAACTGCTGATCAGCAGTTTGTAAAGCGGCTTTCCTATGGCCGATCTTCGCTAGACAACGATGATTCTTCCCCATTGGAACACATTAAACAGGTTTCAATGCATTCCAATAGGGAAATGCTTTTCGCTAGATAATGATTTCACTAAACAGTGATTTCAGTGGAACGGATTATCATTGTCTAGCAAGGTACCACTGTAAGTAGTTTTTGATTGAGCATATCAATAACATTACAGTCAAATGGACCAAGAATGGTATATTCTTGGACTAAAACAAGTCACAGAAATTGAAAATAATGGTTTCTTCTCTATGTACTCCACAATCCTTTTATTTAAAAAAGCATTTTGCAGAATTTCTGCAAAGAAATAAACTTCAGCCAAACAAAATGAGCAGATAAATCTGAAGAACAGCAGAAAATACAGCACACATACGACCAAAGCTGAACACTATGATTTAAGACATATCTTAGTACAATAAATAATCATACAAAATTTGTCTCTTAATCAAGTCCTTCCATACAGATCTGTGTTGACTTGACAAATAATGCACTGAGAAATAATTGTTCATATTAATCTAAGCCTTCATGATTTACATTGTGCCTGAAGAAGTGGATTGAGATCTCTGATAGCTCATACTATAATAAAATACACTGTTTTGTTTTCATTATGCATGCTGAAACATACAAAAATGACTACCTGTTTGAACCTTGTTCAGATCTGTAATTGATCATTGCATCAATCACTCATCAGTCAATGAATATGACTGTGTTCATCCGCTGGACATTCAAGCTTACTGAGTCAGTTTGTCTATAGCCTGAAATATCATACCTCGATTTTATTCTAGGACCAAGGAATTACTGTTTAAGTTCCTGATAAAAGGGAGATGAGTGTACTATACTTCTTACTTCAAAAAGCAGCAATATAACATCTAAAATATATCATATCTGGATAGAGAAGAAATAGTCATGCTTTGAGCTACTCAACCTTATTTTGAAAATTCCTCACTGAAAATAGTCATGGAAAGAAGAAACTGAGCGAGAGATTGGTTACACTATGAAAATGAATCAATAGATGGATTGGAGGTTTTGGAATTGGGACAAAGTCATGTGGTAGTCACATGGTATTTGGATCGATATGTATATCCTCTTGGGAAAACTTGTAATCAGTTTTTAAGCTGTGTTGAATACCAGTGTATTGTTTTACCTCTGTCAGCTAAAGGGAAATGTCTCTTAAATTCAGTAATACATGTCCCAAACGTATGGCTTTTACTGAAAAGTGGGAGGTGGGATATAATATTGGAAGCTTCTTTGCATCTCTATAAAGTAATGATTCATTTACAAAAACAGAAGCAAATAAAACTGTAGTGCCCAGCTCTGATGGGGCAAATAGTTTCACTCATTGACAGGCTGCTGCAAGTCCTGAACAAATAAACTACAAATTCCTTCCGTTACCCATGTTAACATCCAGAAATGTCTTTTAATAAATGTGAATGCACAGAATCTTGCCAAAGCTGCTTGGTCACTTCGCACAACATATTCAAACAGGCCCTCCTTTCCTATATAAATGTCATTAGCTTTGCTCTTTTGCTACCCTCTTTCTTCAACTGAAGCCTTCATTGTATTATTATTTTACCTACGTCAGCTGCAAGAAAATGCTGGTTCAACTTCGTATTTTCTAGGTTAGAGATTTCAAAAATAACTCACAGGGGAAAAAAATTAATAAAACTTAGTGTTTTTTGAGGAGTAGTATCAGAGGATTGGGAAAACTTGCCTGAAGTTAATGGTGCTTTCATTCATCAGTATTAACACAGTGGGCAGAAGCCAAGGATTCAGGCAATTTTCCTGCAATACATTTGCTGAGACTCAAGATGATCAGCATGAAGAAAAGGCATGGAACCATATATTTTAAATAAACAGAATAAGAGTCCCCCCAAATGTGCTGAAACAATTATTTCAGTTGTTAATGGCTGTAGTTAGGAGGCCAAAATGCTCAATCCTTTCATGCAAGAGCAAACAAACAAACACAAATCATGTCCTTAGTTTTTCCTTTTTCATTTTTAAGACTAAAACCACACGCAGGGAAGTGATGGTCTGGTAGCAGTTTTGTACATATTGATTATCAATTAAAGTGTTCCTTAACAAAGCAAAATTGTGTTTCTTTGAATGTTCAGAGGTTCAGTCTGAAGATTTTTGGAATCACTCCTTTTCAGGATTAATTTGTATTTCTAAATTCATATTATATTTAAGTATGCTATATGAACAGGGACTATGGGGATTTTGCATTTAGGAACATTGATACTGATTAACTCTTGTCTGCTGGCTTCTTTTATGAAGTTAAGTAGCGCTTCCTGAAATTAAAGATATTGTACTGGCATCATTTTTAAAAAGGAATACAGTGACTTCTTAGAGTGAAGAACCACCACGACATTTGTTCTGTTCAATTACAGTTTCACCACAGTTCACATTGTTCAGCCCCTGAAAATCAAGTATTGCTGAATGAACCCCGGGATCTCACTCCTTAGTTGATGTTAGGGATGTGCACTCTGACTTACTCTGTGCTCATAACACACCTATTGGTCCCCACCCCATCCCATGCTCTCTTGAGACACTGCCACCTGATCCTCATCCAAGTCCCTGCAATATCTGTGCACTTCCACTTCTCTAGAAAAAGCCCATTCTCTTCAATGGGGAGGTGCAAATGGAAGGCCAGGCCATAGACTAGTAATGCAGGCAGGACATAAGGGCTTGTGAACAGGCACTGGACACTCAGATTTATTTTTGATTTTTCTTCATTTTTCCAGCTGGCAGGAGAAAGCTCCCTTTGGCTTTTGAAACAGCCACCTGAAAAGGACTGAGTGATGCAGTGGTTAAACTGCTGTATGGCAGCCAAAACTGTGCTTACGACCCAGGGTTCAATCCCAGGTAGTTGGCTCAAGGTTGACTCAGCCTTATATCCTTCTGAGGTCGGGGGGATGTGTAGCCTGCATAATTAACTTGTAAACCATCCAGAGAGTGCTTTAAGTGCTATGGGGCAGTATATAAGCAGCACACTTTGCTTTTGCTTTCAGTGAGAGACTTTGAGAGGCCACTGGGCACCAATCTTTTTCACTCTTCCTGCAGATGGGGACAAAGAGAGCGAGGAAAAGTTTGAATATTTTTTCCATGTAACATGTATTCTGCCCATGAAAACCTAACACATCAGGGAGAAATCTTTTATATGAAAGACGCAATCAGATCTCTCACCAAATGACACTAGCCAAATCAGAAACAAAAATATTTCACTGCATAAAGGAACAGGGCAGTATAGGGAAGATATAAGCACAGATGAATGAAATCTCTTCATGGGAGGCAGGCTGTGGGTTATGACCCGACCCAAAGCTACTTAATCTGAGAACACTGTATTTCCTTCTGTTTTCTTCTCTTTATTTATGACTACATTTTACAAGATCTTTGCACTTAGTTGTGAATGACCCTTGTCCTCAGTGTCATGTATTTTAAGAAAGAGGAGTGCTAATAGTATGCATGAAATGCTTCATATTTGATTCAGGATGTCAAAATCTGTCACTCTTAGTTTCATTGCATTTCTCAAAATCTCACCAGAAGTTTTGCCCTTTCCCACTTCCATTTTGGGTTTTGAGATTCTTACCCCCTGCCTCAGATGGAAAATCATGACTATTTTCTATTTTTGTAACATGCTGGCATGTGTGTCTAGATTTTTACAAATGTATGCTTTCCCTCCACATGCCCTTCACTTGAATAAAATGTGTTTGAGCACAATTTGCCAAACATGATTTTATCCAATTATTTCTTTGGAATCACAAGGTCCAAATCTCCCTCCCTCCCTCTCTCCCTCCCTCCCTCTCTCTCTCTCCCCCCCCCTCTCTCTCTCACACACACACACAGAGTTTTGTATATCTACTATCCACTTTACTCTGAATACATGAAATCACAAAACAGCAGTGTTTGCACCCTAAATCCAAGTATCATTTTAAAAAAAAAACCATCTGTAGTTTTTCAGCTTTGTGCCATCATCTAAATATTGTAGGAGCTTCTAGGAAACTGACAAATCAAGCTGTTGTGCTTCTCAAACTTACCAGCATGCTGCTTTCCTCTAGTGCCCGCTGTAGTCCTGGAAACAGATGTCTAGTGTGCAAAAAATGTGTAAGGTAAGCTACCGACTGTTTGAAAAGTCAGCAGCAAAGGACAGGATGCTACTAACAATTTGGCAGATTGCAGGGGAACATGAAATAGCCATTTTCCTAATACAGTAGTATCAACAGAAATGTTCAAAGGTAAATATGAAAAAGGAAACAATGGAAGACAGGTATGTTCACTGGTTTCCAAGTTCTTTCAAGCAATCTCCCAATTTAGGATCCTCCAATCAGGAGCCTTATGCAATCTCAGAATGTAAGGCTTCATGTTCTGGCCAAAAAAATAATAATCCATTTTCATCCTTCAAGGCTGATTGATTCAGTTGTCACAGAAATGTTTCTCCTTCAACTCCATTTTGTGGTTCTTGGTGGATGGTGAATGCAGTTTCTCAAAGTCATTTTCCTTCCTATTGTTTGGGAGAAATGCTTGAACTTCTAGCCAAAACTATATAAATCATGTTCCCATACATGTGCGTCAGCTGATGATTCTCTTGCAAATTAAAATAGTGTGAATGACAATTTATATTTTAAACAGTATGTTTTCCAGGATGAAATTTAAACGAAGAATGAGATAAGGATTCACTATGAACCTCCAAATACATGACATACTCTCTTTCATCTAACACATCAAAGCTCATTTGTAACCTCATGGTTAGAATAGAAGCAGCAATAATACACCAAGAAGGCCAGCCCATGTAATGAATTTTCATACAGTTACCAATTTTAATATTTTTTCCTATTCTCTAATTACTGTGTTTTCTTCAGTATGGAACCATTAGTAAATGTAGCTACCTCAAACTCAAATGTTTTTAAATAATACCAAGAGGCACATTATATTGCAAATATTTGCTAGCTACTAGACCTAGAAATTTCAGAAGATCAGCCTGTACTTTAGAGACTACGGCAAAGCCTTTGACTGTGCAGATCATGAGAAACTATGGGTTGTTCTGAAATGAGGGATGTGCCTAAGCACTTGATTCTCTTTGCCATGTAAAGACATGCATCGTGTTGAGTGTAAGCTGAGTTGCACTCAGTCAGTTTCAACACTAACAAAAACATTGTGGGGCACTGTAGTGAGGAAATAGCAACAACAACCACCATGTAAAAAACTATACTCATCTTTAAGGTGTCACAAAACTTGTTTTTACTGCATCAGACTAAAATTGCTAAGCCAAGCCCAGCAAAAGAAAACAATGGAAAATATTCAACCATATGGAGGATTGAAAATTCAAATAAACTTCTGCAAACTGTCTTTGTTTTTCTAGAGCAAGAGAGTAAAAAGAGCAGATGCCTCAGACATGTTTTTGGAAAAATGGCCTTTGAGAAATTTCACCTGAGTTCTAGATAATAACAATATTGTTCTAGGATGTCTTCAGGTAAGAATCTTATTTGATCATATATGGTTTGGTGATTTATTTATTTTTTTACAAATGAGATCACAGTATGCAATCCATGAAGAGGAAAGCAACAAGTAGCTTTTGTACCATATATGAATGAGAGATCTACTGCTGGCTCTGGAATTCTGGGAGGTCTAGTCCAAAAGAAACAAAATTGTTCCCATGTTTGCTGTGAGAATGGTAATGTTCTAATGGAGTGAATAATGTTCTTGATATAAAAACAAAGAAACCACCACCACTCCCATAGAATTTATGCAGGGAAGTCTGTTTTGTCACGGGTAGAAAAAATATTGCCAATAAACATGTGTTTAGGATCTTGAGTTGCATAATCTGTGGCTGCTCCCAGATTATGGAACTCTCTTCTTTGGGAGATGTGGTTGGTCTCTTCCCTTCTTTCCTTCCACCATCATCTGAAAGCTTACCTCTTTCGAGAAGCTATTCAGAGAGTTAGCAAACAACCGAAATTGGGGTGGCTTTTAAAACTGATGTATAGTTTTTACTAATGTTTTACAATATTTGTGTACTATAAATTTAAATTCTAATCTGTCTGTTTTAATTAATTAATGTCTAAAATATCTGGAGAGCCAAACCATCCTGACAACAGCTTTAAATCTTTTGTCCTACTTTGAACTTGGCTTCCTTTATTGTTTAGTGTTCAATAAAATGACCATAAATTGCCTGAGTAACTTAGAAACCATTTCTAAAGTAGGTTTATATAAATTACGCCTGCAGGAATAAACACTTATTGTATTGTTCACTTGCTCAAAAGGAAGAGCAGAGACTGTGGAACTGGCACTCAGCCAGCGGTAGGGGAGAAAGTAAAGATGATCCAGAACAGTCCACCTACTTACTTGTCCTCTCTCTGCCTTGTCACTCACAGATGGAGAGCAGGGTTTCTTCTGTCAATGTCTAAGATCAACCAATGACTATAGCTACCAGATGAATGGTAATGTGCGATGTGACCTTTTTACCCTATCCTCCCACCCAAAATGCACAGTGTAAAAGTTGTCTGAAGCAAAATGGTGGAAACAGTCTTCCATGTAAATAAATGAACAGAGTCTATAGGAAAATTCAATAGTTATTCAATCAAGTCTGTACAATGGCACCTCAGGTATGGTTTTAAACACGGGGAATAAACATATTTCTCAAAAAACAAAACAAAACTGCAGTCTTTCAATTTGCTTCCACATCATTCAACTCCAAGGTTATAACACCAGTATTTTTGAACCTAAGGACAAATATGCTCATTAATTGAGTCAAAACTGTGAATACTATAAATGTTCAGTAAGAGACTTGGCACTGGAAATGTGGAGTGTGACTCATAATGCGTGTTGTGTGCATACATTCAACAGGAGAGGGGAGACGTGAATGTATTACATAATTAAACATATACAAATGCATGCATGAAACACCAGGAGAAAAAAAGGTAATTTGAAATTGTGCCACTGGCTGGGATTAGCCAAGTGATGAGGAGGGCCTGAAATCATGCATATCCCAGATTAATCTTTAAGAAGAGTACACTGTAAACATCACACTTACCCAGTTAACTTGCTAACATCCTTATGGGAATTGTGATGTTTATTCAGAATTCTGTTCATTTCACTGTCTCTTTTTCTAGCAGTATGTGACCAAAAATAAGTAGGACCCTTGAATTGCGATGAACACATCTTTATAGATACGTATTTCAGTTCCCCTCACCCGATATTCTGGTTCATCCACACAAATTTCCTTCCATATTGTGTATTTAACATGCTTCCCCCCTCCTCTCTCATTTTGGGTATCCATTTTTAACTCCTCTGAGTAGTTTATTGCAGCTCTACTCACTTTCCCTTCCTACTTGGCCAGTTTCACCACTTACAGATGGCAGAAAATAACATCTGCAAATCTGAAACTATCTGTAATCCTTAAGGGAAAGCCAGGGTAAGCCACTGACTGTTCTATATAGTGCGCATAAATGACATTCAAAAAGAATTTTGTGCCATGCATGTTCTTCAAATATATCTATTGATTGCACCTCTGGTAGAATTGTATGAGGAATCTAAGATGGTATCTTATACAAGCTACCATATTTTCTCCATCTACATTGTTGTTTCTCTGTCCTGACTGGCAGCCACTGTCCAGCACCTCAGGCAGAAATCTTTCATCTCATCTGCTACTTGATTATTTACACTGGAAATGACAAGGTATCAACTTGCCACCTGCTATGTTCAAAGAAGCCCCTGTCTCCCCACCCCACATTCACTTACGTTTATATGCATCTATTTCATAATATTTAATATACTGAATGGGACTACTGTGATTCCCTCCTCTGACTGCCATGTTCACAAGGTCTCCTTCACCCATATTTACCTCCATGATGTCGGAGTTAGTAGTATGTGAAGAAGCAGCTTTTTAAAATCAACTTTAAGAACTCTTAACACTATCAACTTGTAACAACAAATGTCCATCAACATACTTTTTTCTTTGTAACTTTCTGGTTGATCTGACCGGGATATCCTCTTAACCTTAGCAAAAGTCAATGTTGAGTCCCCTGATTTCCCTTGGAGTATAACCGTGGCTTCATGCATATGCCAGACAGGGTGGGTGTGCCACAACAGGGGTGGTTTATATAATCCCAATGAATACTGGTGGTCAACTCTACTCCCTTCCTCATTTAACTTATTGGGATATGGAGAGTTTGGTAGCCCCACTTCTATGTCTTGGGCCAGTGTATACCTCCTCCTCACTCTTCTCTTGGGGAATAACTGCCTAAGCAAAGAACCTTCTTTCTATTCTCTACAGTTCTCTCCAATAAGAGGGCTTACAAGGAGGCTGAGTTGACCTTATTCTCTCTGCCTCCACCTTGGGGATTCTAAACTAGCTCCCCAGTCCAAGAGTCTACCTTTACTACTTCCTCCCACTCTTAGTGTTTAGTTTGCTCCAGCAGTCCTATTTCAACTGATGGTCTGTGCATACTGACATACAGATATGATAAATGGATTGCTGATACAAGATTTTGGATCAGAAAATAAAAGACCTCATCCACAGGTGTTTCTACTTAAAGTGGTTCACTTTTCCCTTTTATGAGCTGTCACACACCTTTCAGGCCCAGCGGTAGGGCAGTGTTTTCACATCGTTTTTGGCATGCTCACTGTTTAGCCTGTTTAGCTGGGAGATAGTAGCTTCCAGCAGCTTGCCATCATGGTGTGGCTGCAGAAAGAAAATGTGGGGAGAACAAAGGAAGGGAAGCAGGGAGGGGGAAAGAGAGAAAACAGAAGGAGCACACAGGAGCAATGTAAAATATTTGTTCACTTCCCCAGATCCTCTCCAGATGATTGGGGAAGTGCTTAATTGACAGCTGATCAGGCTACAAAGGGTCATTTGCTGTTTTGATTAGAGGAGCATGCCAGATGGCACATCACTACTCCCCTTGACCTTAACAGACCCTTTGTAGCCTGATCTACCCCAAACAAAATGGCCGGTCTGGACAGGACCTAAAGCAGGCTTCAGCCATCCGCTCTTCCACTTCATCTTTCGAGACCTCCCTCTTGTCTGTTCTGGCCTTTCCTTCTTCTTTTATATTCTTCTCCTTCCCCTTTTGTTCCTCTAGGGCAGTGGTGGCGAACCTTTTTGGGCTTCTGTGCCCAAACTGGGGGGGGGGGGGGACAGCGGGCGGTGTGCCGCTGCTGTGGCAGAACCGGAAGTGGCAGTGGAAGAACCGGAAGTGGTGGTGGAAGGGGGAATCCTGGGCACAGAGGTGCCTTGAGACCCCACTCCGGATCTGCCACCAGCACCAGCGGCTCCGGATCCTGACCCACCGCCTGTCTGGGCCCCAGCACCCTGGTTGCAGCCACCTGCTCAGGTTTGGATGCGGGGGGGAGTAGCGATCCAGTGACTTATGGCTCACGTGCCATAGGTTTGCCATCGCTGCTCTAGGGGCTGCCTTTCATTCCTCATTTTCCCTCTCCCTTCATCCTATGTTCTTCCCGGGCTCTTCCTCCTCATTTATCTCTTCCAACATTATTAGAGCTTCTCTCCAGTCAACAGGTGAGCTTGAGGTTGTAAATTCTCGTGCCTCAGGAGAGAGGCACAATGGTCCATCGACACAGGTCCTGAGTCGCCAGTCTCACAGCTACATATGGCAAAACATCAGAACAAACATCTGAAAATATATGCTTATCTGAAATGTTTCTGTATGGATCATGATCACCTAAATCTTTGTGAACCGTCCACCCACAAAGACTTCAAATCCATAGTTTCAGTGGCAAATAATGTTCCATTTTTGAGTGGTTCACAGCTTAGAAATATTTCTTCTTTCTGGGCTCATCTCCCAGAATTTCCCAGTCACCACAACCAGTGGTCACATTGGCTGGGGGAATTCTAAGGACTATAGTTTTAAAAAGTAATTCTTCCAGGTTCAGTGGTACACATAGCACTTCTTACCATAGCAACCCAATGGTGTGATCCTTGATTATCTGCAGTTGTATCTGTGTACCCTATATTGCCTTGCATGTTGTTGACCTAATACTAAGAAGGTCCCACTCCCTTGAATAACAGACACTGTATCATAAACAGAGTAAAAAGGCCACAACTTTACTAATTACAACAGCAGTTCATCTGGTGAAGCATTGGACTGGATCCTGCTCACTGAAAGACCCAATTGTCTCTTGATGTGGCCCCACCTCAACAGGAAATGACGGCTTTCCTGGAGACCACATGGATGTATGCCGCTCAGTAGCTCCCTACCACCCAGGGGCAGGGGCATTCTGTCCCACACAAGTTGGGAGAGTCTATGCCCCCCACGCTGGTTCCTGTATAGGAATTCCACACCAACCAGGCCATGCTGGTCCTGCCTGCTGTCCACAACCTCTAGGATCCATCCTAATGCCTCAATCCACCAACAGAGTTGTGACAATGAGGGAAGAACTCAAAAACCCAATAATGTCATCTTAGAACCCCCATAGCAGAGTGCAAACTAGTATACCTAAAGCTAGTGGGAGGGAAGGACCTCCAGGAAAGATCTGAGGCCCAGCATGCCTTCTCTTCCCTTTTAAGCACTGGGGGGCAGACCAGATTGAAAACTGTGCCCCTCTGGTCCACCAGTCTACCGCTCTACCACCTTGCCTATGCTGCCCAATCCAGGCCAACCAGTGTGATCAGCCTGTGGGTGGGGCACACAGGAGGCCTCTGAGTGCTCAGCCATGCAGCCACTGCCATTTTGTGGATCCTGAATGCTGCTGCTGGGACCCAGTTGCCTCTGGGTAATGTGGGAACCATGAGTAAGTCCAGGTTCCTGTCCTTATCTGTACAGCTGAAAAGCAGGATCAGGAAGTTACTTTTCTGGGAATGAGTATCAATAAAATATTACAGCACCAATTAATACATGGTTAAAAAAAGTGAAGTAGTATATATGTTACCTTAAATGATGGCGAAGATCCATCTAGCACTAACCTTGCACTGTAACTACGCACTGTGCTTTAAATGAAGCCTAGGAACTTTCATATGGTTCTGTTACTAATATTTTTCCACTTTCTTTGCTGCTATACAAATTCACATGTGTCAGTACATGGGTCAATTCACAATTCAATATGAAGAGGAAAAGGCGGGGAGGGGGAGAACCCATAAGAATTGCATCATTCTGCTTTCACAGGGACCATCTGTCCCTCCACCTGGCAAGAGCAGTCAGAATTTGTCTTCAGCACAAATGCCGTTTGTTGTTTGTTGAAGGTGAAACAAACAAACAAACAAAAAATCTGCAGTGCGGGTGCTCCATGGTATTAAAGATTTAATTTGGGTAAAGGCCACTTAATCATCATCATTTTATCACTTTTCTCCTCCTGGATATCAGAGAACACATGGACAGAAATGACACAATTTTTAAAAAGGGAGAGAAAATGTATTCACTTCCCCATTTACTCTAATATAACTGAGTAGCCTGGAACGTTTTAGAAGCAATGGAAGTATCTTTTTTTAAAGGCACTTTTGGCAAAACAGGTTTTTACCATGAGGTCACATCAAGTTCATGCTTCAAAGAGCAGATTGCAAAGAGAACTCTGTTTTTCTGTACCTAGATTTTAAAAAAACAAGCAATCATTTTAGGGGTGCAAATGAATCAGCATTTTATCCAAAATTTGCACCCAGGTATCCTCTGCGACATTGCTAGCAAAATACATCCAGGATTGGTCCTGTCATTAAAAAGAGTAAGGAAGTGTTGGGATGCCATGAAAGGTATTTAATTTCTCGGTACTGTATTGTATTTCTACTGACAGAGATAAGAAGAGCTTATTGTATTTTCTGCCTCTTGTGCCAAAATTACTTGACTTGATCTAGGTACTTTACACCTTGACTTTTCTTGTTGTGTGTGGAGGGGTCCATTAGCTGTTCTGCATCAAGCAGCAAAATTTTTTGGTCTGGTTCTTAATCCTGGATTGCACTCACCAGATTATGAGGTGTGCTATACAGCTCCCATTTCTACCTCTGTATCTGTCACGACACAGACAGAATATAAAAAGAGGTTTCTCAGTATTTTAAGTCTCCTTTCAAAAACACAGGCTGTGATTGGTGATACTCAGCTGAATGTTGTTGCAATTGAATGAAAGCTTGCTGTTGTTGTCTTTCCCACTCAATGGCTTCTTCACCCAGTTCTTCTGATGATTCTACTTCCCTCTCCTCTGAACAAAGCACCTGAAAGTACAAGAGCTTAAAATGGATAAAGGAAGTTGCACAACGTCTGTCCTGAGCACCCAGCTTTGGGACACTTTGTTCACTTTCCTGAACTCAAGGAGGAAGCAACAGGAGGTAACAAAGGAAGGTAGTAGGAAGAGGCCTGATCGCAGGGCTGGAAATTGCATGCTTATCATCACTGGAAGTTTAGAAGGCAAACTTCAAGGACAGCCAAATGATAAGCCTTTTATATCATGCCTATCTTCATCTTTTGCATGCCGTTTAAAAAGCAGGATAGACAGCATTCTTCTGGGATTTCATTTCAGGAAATGTATTAAACGGACACTAGATCAATATATGTGTGGACTAAGAGTGTGATCACACAGGCAAATAGATCATATTCTATACCTCTTGTGGAGCTGTCCAGTGTAATCTGTTTCTCAGTGACGACATGATGTATAGGGATTACTATGCATTGTTGGCCATTTTAATGATTTCTGACTTGTGTCCCTAACTCAATAGAAAAAACAAGTTTCTTTTCTGTAGCCAATGAATAATTTTATATGCTCTTGCCCATTATTTCTTTAGATATCCGAGTAGCTTCTTTGTAGATACATCACTCACCCGCCATGAAACCTGATGATGAAGTCTTATAAGAAAATACCTTGCCAATTATGATATCCCAAACCTGCCATAACACTAGTACTCTGCCATGGAGCTATAGCTTAGCAAAGTTTTTTCCCCTCAGACTGAGAATTCCCCCAGGCATATGGCTAATAGTCACGTTAGATGCAAAATTCAGTGTATCTTAAAAATAAATTAATAAATAAATAACTTTTCCAAATGCTGTATGAACCACTCAGTGAAAGCATTCTGCAGTGATTTGGGGAAATCATGCCAGGCTGTGTGGGTCTAATATTTCATAAAAGCAAAACAAGTCCAGGGGATCCCCCCCCAAACAAATGCCAGTAAATCTAAAACAGCAGTAAAGGCACAAAAATAAGAAGCACAATTAGTATGAAATGCTGCCTGCCTTGGTACCAGCTCAGACAACTTGAGGATGCTGTAATAAAATAGGAAGCCAAAATAAAGTGAATTATTACTGCCAGCATATATTGCTATTTAAACTACAATATTTCCCCTCCTGCTATAGACAAGGAAATGGCAGTGTCTTTGGAATTCATATCGAGTAATGCTGATTCTGGAATTTTAAAAAAACCCAATAACCCTAAAGTAAGTGTGTGGGGGGGCGTTGTTTGTGTACATGATGTCTACCTGATCCTGAAACATCTATATATGGTAGTTCTTTCTCTCCTTGTTCTGAGGGAATGAACAATGATGAGGAAAAACTTATTTACTGGGGGGGTTAATTTAAAATATATCTGGGCCACCTGCTGACTGTGGCAGGTTTATGTCTGAGAAAGTAGGTGCAAGGCTGCATGATTGTGGGGCTTTTGAACTCCGTATGGAGATCAGCAGCTTTGAATGGCAACTTGGGGCCATGTGGGTGACAGAAGCCATTCCAAGCGTCGGTTCTTGATTAAAAAGCAAAATGCCTGGAACAAGGGAGATGCCAGGCCACCTAAGCCAGCCTTCTGCTACCAGCTATCCTCACAATGATCCCAACGCCCATGGATCCTAACTTCAAGTCGCTTCAATTCAGGAAAATACACACCCACCCCATTGATCGCAGTCCCCATTTAATGATCAGTTCCTCCAGAAAGTGTCGCGTAAAACTCTGTCTTCCAGGAACACCAGAACACGAAGAGGAAGTAGCAAACCTTCCCCTTTCCAACAATGCCGAGATGCAACAGGATGCATCCACCGAGGCTGCAGCAGCACCCAGGAAAAGGGATACTATCCTCTCTGCCTTCTGTGCCAGACCCAATTTTGGAAGACGGAAAGGAGGGCATCTCTGGCAGGGGTGCTGCTAAAACTCGGGTGGCTTTTCTTGCCACCTCAAAAACACCATCCACCACGTTTCCTTCCTGAGCAAAAAGGATCGGGCAGCACCCTTGGTGTCTCCATTCACACACCCCTCCTTTCCTTGCCTACCCTAGTAAACTACTTGATATATAGTCTTCATATGCAGCCCTATGTACAATAATACTGCAGTAACCCAATTGGGAACAAAGTTGTTTTATTATCAGAACATGAATGTGTGTGGCCACTGATATGTGTAACTAGATTGTTCTCATTCCTGTGTAAATGAGAGCACTTATCACAGGCGCCACTGTGTAGTTGACTGACACTCTTTATTCCAGGGCTCCTCACAGGCAGATGAGGTCCTATGTTTGGGAAATTCAGAGAAATGTTTAACCTATTCCCTCCCTCCCTTCCTCTTTCTTTGTGTGCGCCACTCCCATGCATTCTCCAAGTCCTAAAAGCTCTCCTGGAAGCACCCAGTTTCTTCTGATTTTGGAAGCTAAACAGACAGAGTTCATTAGTATTAAAGTGGGAGACTACCAGGGAGTATCAAAAATCTCCAGGTATGCCTGGAAAAGAAAAACCTCACCTGAAGTGGTAGAAAGCTACAGCTCCTCACTCTTAATACAAAATTAGATTGACTAGTTGGACTCTGTATAAGCCAGCTTCCTATGTTCATTGCCTGTTACCTAGCTCCTTCTGATCCCCCTCTTGTGTCACCAGTGTAAAAATAGCTTTTGGTGTGGCATGGGGAAGGAACACAAAAAGCTGTAAAGATGAATGCACACTGAGCACACAGCATATTTCCACATGCTTTAGGGGTTCTAAATACACGCAAGGTTTCAATAGGTACTCTTCAGCAACTGCTTTAATTGAGACCAATCACTAAGGCAAGTACATTGATGATACACATCCTATTATATTACATAAAGTGCAAGGGAAGTAGATGACGTGGGGGGGGTGATAAATCAAGATATGCTGCCATAGAAACACTGCCATTTTTAAACATTGACCTTACTCTTTCATGACAACATCACAGAACCAAAACATAGGTGTCCTACATTCCTTTTTAACTACAGATGACCTCCCTTCTTTCCACTTTTCCAAGAAATGGCTGTTGCCATCAGGCTGATGAAGTCACCACTTTGAGACCTGCATTGTTTTAATGTTGCTAAAGCTCCCATTCCCTTGGGAGTAAGACCTATGCAACCCAGTGGGGTTCTTATGTTTAAGCAGACGCATAGGATTGTGCTAGTTTAACGTTGTTTCATTTTTAGTGCTCTAATAGCTTTTAATAACATTACTTATATTGTTTTACTACCTGGATAGTAACTATCTTCAGACAGTGAATACCCTAAAATGCATAGCAAAAACTGATGAATGAATAAATACATGGAATTAAATAAATCCATATTAAAACAGTTTCTGAGTTGGTTACAAAAATTGCTCCTGTTGTAATATGCACCAGTTACAGCTTTTGCCAAGATAACTCAGAATCAGAAGTGCAAAGTGAGGGAGAAGTTGACACATGGTAATCATTCTTAGCCCATTACCTATAGGTCTTCAGCTGGCTATTTGTACTAAGTCATATCAACAATAGTCCAGAGAACTCAATATTGTCTACATAGCAACTTGCAGCATCTCTCTGAGTTTTTAGTTAAAAATCTTTCCCAGTTGTATCTGGCAATAAACCTGAAACTGACTTTTTCCATGATTTTTATCAATGAATTATCCCTGTTTATTATAGAAGCACATTATGATTTCAATACAAAAAGTTACACTTCTAACAATGCCGTGCAGAACTATCATGTGCTCACCTCATATCTGTAATGTGCCTGCTGAATTTAATACAGTTATTTTATCAAAAGGAAATGTTAAGGTAGACGGTTCTCTTCTCTAAATGCATAAGCTCAAAGCAAAGCAATTGAGATGTTCCCTTTTGCAGACGGCATTTGGCTTTCCAGAAGCTTGAATGATTTTCTGAATATTCTTGTAATCTTCATCACTTGCAGAAAATGTTTTTGTCACCACCTTTAGCCCCATAACAGGTATGATCCAATCAGTTGATTCAGAGCAACAATTTTCTGATGGACGTTGATCAAAATACAGCTTGGCAAATTTGCCTCAGACAGGACACTGCAGTTCTGCCTGAGTGCCTAGCACTTTGTTCTGCTGTTTTTTTTTTCCTTGACACAGAAACCTGTTGTTGCACTAAACCAGGGGTGGCAAGCTCTTGTTTGGAACGATCAACTTCCCACTTCTACAGCCAATGTTAGGCACACCACCCTGACAGAGGGCAAGGGAAGGGAGGAAGAACTGAAAGTGGCTAGATTTTGTGAAGGTATGGAATGTTCCTGGATATCACAGAAGTTTGTGAGATCTTTTGACGGTCAGAACTTTATTGTTATTGAAATACTTGACCAGTTAGAGCCAGTAATGCCAGTAACAGCAGGGTATTGAGATAGCTGACCAGTAAGAATCTCCTTCTCACTTTTGCTGAGCTTTTCCTGCGCACAGGATCTCAAGGGGCAAATGCTGTTACTTTCAGAAGGATAATATACAACTTTCTCCCAGATCACCACTTTTTACCCATTGGCACATGTGCCACAGGTAGGACACAGTGTTTTCTTAGCAATTACTAGGAATTCACTCTGTCTCAATCACGTGTTCTTCTTGCACGTACCACACCTGAATAAATTATCCATCTGTAACTTTTGGGCATGATTGCAGTAACTTTGAACACTTTTCCAGTTTTCCACTGCTACCACTTATGAGCCTACTGTAAATGATGCATAAATTAACCAGGTGTCTGCAAACATATACATGCCTTTCTCTTAACAAATGAACTTTTTGTTCCCATCGTGGTGAGACTCAGATTCTTTTGCATAGTGATTGGTGTGATGTAACATATAAAGGCTGAAAACCACAGTTAAGGCTCTACTTCAGAGTTGGGGACCTTGCTTTGTTCAGAAATAAAGATCAATATTTATCAAAATAAGTAAAATCCGTAGTTACACATTATATTAACTGATCACAGAAAATATCTAACAATTTGTAATTTCTATTTTAATGTGTTAACCAAACAATCAAAGAATGGGCATGTTTCTCATTGAAAGAGGAAATGAATTTCTTCATTTCATCTGAAATTCCTCATGTGTCTCTCTTTTTAAAAAGAATTTAAATAAATAGACTATCATATAAATAGACTAAGTGTAAATGCTCCTAAGACTGAGTATCCTTTTTGATCAGATAAAATGCATTCCCTGCTCCTTGATTACATTGGACTCTTGCTTAATCTAACGTAAACAATTACAGAAATGTGTTTTAACCCTACATCATATTGCTAAAAATATTACAGCAACATGAAAGCTTGTGAATTGTAAATATAGCCTCTAATGTCCTGTACGTTCCATGGTGAGCTTGAACTTCTAAAGTACTTGAGAGAGTAATACCACCTATTCTATCATTTGCCCTTCTAAAGGTGTGTGAGTGTTCTAGGGAGAAAAGAAAAAAATCACACTCCTGGATGCAGTGATTGCATAAAGAGATGCTTCATGAATAAGCATGTCTTTGCACTATATCCCAGCACTGTGAGCTGGCCTTGAGAGAGTGATAATCAAGCTTCATTACCGAAGATAATCTTTATACATGAGAAATTCAAAAAAAAAACTAGGACAAAGTAACCAACATGCTTGTGCTTAAATTCAGAAGTAACACTGAATGGGCTGAGAAAAATATGGGCTGAGAAAAGGGAACTCATCCTGTATTAGTGGGATCAGGGACTTTTCCCACCCAGTACTTAAAAGACTGGAAAACAGTTCCTTTTTCTATGTCAGAATGATCCAGCCCAATAAATGTAGCTCCATAATATATTTCTCCTTGAAAGCAAATCTTAACTGAAGAGTCTTAGGTTATGTCAAGGCCCAGGTAGTGCATGCTTGTCTTCAACAGTGGGGGCAAAGGAACCAGGAACCAGCCAACAGCATAGCGGGCCAAGCCCAAACTCACACATGGACCTACTAGCCAGAAATAGGGGCATAGGAGCAGAAACTAGAGTACCAGGATTGGAACTGGGCCACAGGAGTGGGAGCACTGAGCCACAGCAGGGAGCAGGAATGCAGAGGCAGGAATGCTGTTCAGAGCAGGAGCACCACAGCACAGCCAAAGACCTATGTTGCTGAGGCAGTTTCTGGGAGGGAGATCCATTCCTTAGTAGGCCATCCCTCAGGAGTCCCAGGTGGACCTCATGAAAGCCCTGGCAGCTGCTGCCCTGGCAGGATTTGGTCCTGCAAACGCTGGCTGTTCCTGGGACCAAGGAAGAGCCAGCATTTCCTGATCCTGCAGCTTCCCAGCTAGTGGTGCAGGGGAAGCCCAGCCACCACCCAGATCCTGACAGGTTAAGGATGTGAATACACAGTCAGTTATACTTCATCGTATACTTCAGCTTAATCGTAAATTAAAGAACCTTTCCCCAGATAGACCACTGATCATTGTTATGTACAAACAAACAAACAAACACACAAACAAACATAAAGTGCACCTAGTTCTTAGTGGTTCTTGGTTCTTGCAAAAAGGCTACAAAAGGGCTGCTTGGTCCACCAGTGAGACCCCTAACGGGGCACCCAAACACAGTCCCATGAGCTGCCACTTCCACTGTCCACCACGAGGCAGTGCTTGTTCCACAGCAACATTTTGCTCCACTGTCATTGGCCACTGTCAACCTACTTGATGTGGACGTGTCACAACAAAATACAAAAGCACCTAATGATAAAAGGCCGAAGTATTATTGGAGGCTGAAGAGGTAGATAGCTATGGGAGATAACCATGTGCTGCTAAAGAGAAGAGACATACTAATCAAGAGAGATTATGACCCCAATGCAGATATTTAATTAGAGACAAGAGGTCTCAAAGATAGCTGCTTAAGAAAAAGGCAGATACACTAATAGATTTAGAGACTGAGTGATGAAAATTGCCACAAAGAATGAAGATAACTGAATGGAAAGATGAGGGGAAAGCAAGAGCAATGACACCATGCACGCAGCAAGTGTTCAATGTATGCTGAAGGCAGGCTGTGCTGGTTTAGCACACAATGTGCAACATGAAGTTATCTTTTCAACATTTTCTCAGTGAGTGAGGCTATACATTCGTAAATATTTTCCTACTAGCTGTCCAGCTCTTGTAAACTCAATCCTGTGGTTCCTTTAGGGAGTCAATTGATCCTGTATTTGGCCTTCCTCTTTTTCTGCTTCCTTCCACCTTTCCCAGAGAATCCTGCCTTTTAATGATGTGTCCAAAGTACACATCATTTTCATCAGTCTTGCCTCCATAGATAGCTCAGGCTTGATTTGATCTAGGACTCACTTTGTCTTTCTGACCAGGATATTTGCAAAATTCTCTTCCAGCACCATATTTCAAATAGATTATTAAGGAAGGAAAGGATCAGAACAAACAAACAAGCAAGCAAAACCAAAGAAGGGGGGAACCCAAAGAAATCAGGGCAGAAAAAATCCCAAATATAATGTTAACGAGAGAGTGACAAAAATAATCCAAAGAAATGGGAGCCCCAAATCCTTTTTAAAAAAAGGCAAAAAAGGTTCCAAGAAGGAAAGCACAAGAAACTCAGCAGACAGTAACCCCACAAGGGACAAATGAAGCAAAGAGCACTCTTCACTGGGTTCTACGTCCTTTTACAGATTCAAAATTCTTGCTCCCGCAAATGGCTGGCTGTTGGCAGCCTTTGTCATACTATTCTATGAAAAATTTCTCAGATGATTTAATAAACAAAGAGTGAAAGGGCACCAAAAAGTCTATAATGGGGAACATTTTTTAAAAATGGAACCTTAATGTACTACTGTTTTGTAAAATGAAATCATTTCTGCTTAGAGACTGTCTTTCAGCAATCATCAAAAGAACACGAATTATATAACAGAGAATGGCCAGGGATATATTGGAACCACAAAACACAGCAGTCACATCAGAATCAAAGAACATGAGAGACACTGCAGACTAAAACAAACAGAAAAATCGGCAGTAGCTGGACATGTCCTAAAACAAGCTGGACATGAAATTCTATTTCAAAATACTGAAGTACTGGACAACACCAGCAATCATTATGTTAGACTGCACAGGGAAGCTATTGAAATCCACAAACACCAGCAGAGCTTCAACAAAAAAGAAGAAAGTTTAAAATTCAACAAAGCCTGGCTCCCAGCACTGAAAAGTACAGCCTGCAAAAGGTAAACGAACTCTACCCAGCCATAAGGACCAGTGATCACTGCACACAAAAGACCAGTAAACGACACCCATCATTCACAGTGACAGATCAACTCTCCCCCTTATCACAACAATATACCCACAACAAAAACACGTTGATCACCATAATCACCCAATCTCCTGAAAAGGGCAAAAGCTGATACCACAGCTATAAATATTCAACTGTCCAACAAACTGCAACAGAGCATATACGGATTTCTGACTCTTGTCCTCTGAAGATGCTGGCCACAGAGACTGGTGAAACATTAGGAAGAAAAACCTTAATAACATGGCCAAATAGCCTGGAGAACGTACAACAACCATTGGATCCTGGCTGTGAAAGCCTTCGAGAATACAGTCTCTTTCATGTTTGGGATTTTTTTTTCAATGTAAAAGGCCCATTTCTAGCACTGACTTCTAGCTTGTTGTTTCTGAGATATATGTTGACTGAGTTCCACTGATTAGTGTAATGAAGTCAATAGAATGACAGATATGTGATTTGCAAACTTGGCTGAAAAGTTTAAAAAAAAAGTCATTGCAGTAAGGCCAGCGTGCTATTGAAAAGAGTACCTGTAGTTGTATGTCCACCATCTCTTGTATCATTTAATGGAGTTAAAGATGAAATCACATGTTGAGGCAAGTGTCTATTTCCTCAATTTATGATGTTTTGCCTCCTGGCATGCAAATATTCCAGTGCTATATGGCTGAGTCATAAGAAAAACAAACAAACTGTGCTATCTGCAAAACAAAAGCAAGCCAATTTTCCAAAACTCAGTTGAGACAGACTAATGTATGACTGAACAGACAGATGTAGAAGCAGCATCATATCTAGCAAGGCCCCCAACAGTTTGGCATGGTTTTATCTTATCATGAGTTCCTTTACCATTTCTGCATATTATTGGCTCCTGCTGGCAGATGTGGGTAGTGTAATGATGCCACATCATGTTGTGCTTCTATAAAGCAGGAGTGGACAAAGTGCAGTCCACATGTTGCTTGTGCTTCCCAAGCCACATCTGACCACTTCTTGTTTTCTTAAAGGAAACAGCCTCTTTTATTGCTGTCACTACAACAACCATGATAGCAGTTCTGCTGTGATAATTCCAGCACTAGACATGTATGGACATTTCCTGGGTTCTTCTCCAGACTGTCAAAACCTAAACATAAAGCTGTAAGAGTAACAGATTATTCGGCAGCGTATATGGAAAAGTTACTGGATTAAAAAATCTGACCGCAAAACATGAGTGATTTTCAAACCAAATTCCATTTAAACATAGGAGAAATTAAAGGGAAAAACGAGTGGTCAAAATTTTGTAGTAGACAAATTGACTCAATAGGCATTTGGTAAACCAGAGGAGTTGACTCATTAAATCCCATTTATTCAGTTCGTCTACTCTAGTGCAATTTACTACAATAATGACAGAATTTTGGCCAGTGAAATTTTCTTAATAAGTTTCTAGTGGATTTTGATGGGAAAAGAAAGTGGGACTGCAGACATTTCCAGAATAAATCCTGGTTACGATATCAGTTGAAAACCAAAAGTCTCCTCTTTTCTCATCCCATTTTATTTTGTAAATTCTGCTGGGTTTATCTTGCTCTTAATGGCTTGACTTTGCTTTTCCCGAGGAGAGAGAAAATTGAAGCTTTCTTAGCTGCAGCCATTATACGGTGACAGAATAAGAAGCACAATTGCACGGATTTGTCAATATCTTCAAGATGGGAGAAAGGAGTCTCTTCTTTCACTAGGAAGATCTATGTTGCTCAGATAAAGGGATACGGACCATCATAGCAACAGGAAGACACAGTGAGTAAGATCTTCAGTTATTTTGAACTGTCATTACACCATTGATTTACATCAGCCACAAAGGTTTGAAACATGTCCCTGGATATGTGTGTGTATGTGTTATCATCATTTGCACAGACAACCTGTGAATAAGTTGATTACACAGTAAATGGAGCGTGTCACTGATAATGGGTGACGTCTGTCTTTCCATAAGCGCAAGAATTCTTTGAGTAATTCATCATGCAAAAGGTTAGTCTAATATCAAAACTGAAGTGTTGAGCGTAAGCTGCTTCAGCTGCTTAAATAAGCACAAAGGCATCTGAAGTAAAAAAAGAAGGAAGGAAGGAAGGAAGGAAGGAAGGAAGGAAGGAAGGAAGGAAGGAAGGAAGGAAGGAAAGAAAGAAAGAAAGAAAGAAAGAAAGAAAGAAAGAAAGAAAGAAAGAAAGAAAGAAAGAAAGAAAGAAAGAAAGAAAGAAAGAAAGAAAGAAAGAAAATTTAAAGATGGAGGGAGAATTTGACTTTTTGGAGTTTTGCTCAATGGGGATAAGGAGACAATTTCACTCTCTCTTTTCCCCACTGTTTTAATTTGATTTTGTATCCTCCCAGGAAAAATAAGTTCTGAGTTTGTGGGCACATTTCTGTAAATGAAGGATATTGGTTGTTCAATGCAAGAGGCTAAATGTAGTTGACAATCCCAACTGGTAATGTTACTGTCTGTAATCCTTGGACAAGCCAGTCATGTGTAACTTCCTGCCAAGTCACTAGGCAACGTTACCACACATTTGTATTTCATCAGAAATTGAAGGAAGAAAAAAGTTGGTTAAATTCTCTTACTTGTTGCATGCTGCTACATATAACCACTTACTAAGTATGCTTAGGGTGGAACCTAACTGAAAACACTTAATTGATAAATACATGTTCACAGTAACAAATTGCTATTTGATGAAGATTTTTTTATTGTGATTGCCTTACATAAGACACTACACACATACAGCTGTGGTCAGCATAGTTCTGATGGTGGCATGTAAGCTGTTTAGTCTTCCTCCAGCATTTCCTGGCTTCCTATATTTCTTACTAAAATGGTAAATACTGACTCTTGGAAGCCTTCTGGAGCAGTGAGTTCTGGAAGCTTCTATGAGTAAACACATCAAGGCACACAGACACCAATTCAACACCCTAAATACCCAGTTTTCACAACTGAAAGTGGACTTCTAGCTATTTCCAGTTTCATTTTATTTTTTTATTTTAAGACAAAAAAACACACAAATACAACAAAAATACAAAAAATACAAATAATAATGCCTATTACAGTCTAAATTCTAACGTGCACCCCATACCCACAGAACCCCATTTAACAATATATTTATTAAGGACTACCTTTCCAAAATTGTATAGAGTATTCTTTAGAGGCTTTCCCCCTTCCTTTCACTAACACAAATTCCACGAATTTACCCCAAAATCATAAAAATTGTTAGAACATATTTCTCCTCTTTTTATTTTGAGTTTAATAATCAATTTATCATTTAATGCAATGTTCCATACTTCACTATACCAATCTTCTAATTTAATATTATTTTTGTCTTTCCAAAACCTAGCTATTAATATTCTATTTTTAAGTAAAGTTGGTTCGGCCCCCGAACATAGTTCAGATTTCTCATGTGCCCCCCCCATAGAAATTAATTGCCCACCCCTGGTCTACATCATAGAAACTGTAATTGGCAAAAGCCTGTGGTGTATGGCTGAATTCAAAATATACAGGAAAGTTCGCAATGTTATTTTTTCTGCCATCATCCTCAAAAGTTCATAAGATCTTCAGTGTGTCCTTGTAGTCCTTTCATCCTATCTTCAGACCTCATACATTCCACAGATGTATCACATATACTTCCAGATAAACAGCTTTTCTGTATGAAAACTGAGTTAGCAGCAGCACCTGGCTTTTAACTTCTAAGACTAAAGATCCTGCCAGAGATTACTGTTTACACCTGCCCAGATACTCAAGTCTCCTGATGCCCCGAACAACACATAGCAGCTGGCTTCAACAGCCATTTTAATTTCTTACCATGCCATGGCATAATATAATTCTCAGCCACTGTAAGAAGCTTAAATGGCAGCCAACAACCATAATATATTGTTCAAAGTGTTGCTGCTGTCTGACATCAGTATCAGTAATCCTGTTAGTAAGGTAAAACATTACAGGAGGAACCACAACAGAAATAATTTGGCCCAGCATCCATTCTGACCCAGGCACTGTCAGCCCTGCTATTTTGTTAACAGCAAGCCATCAAGTCAGTTCTGCATCTATGGTAACTTTTGCCAAGTCTTCCTAGGTATAAAGTATTCAGGTGTGGCTTACCGTTCCCTTTTTCTGGGTGCACCCTGGGACTGAATAGCTTGCCCAAGACTACACAGACTGACTCTTTTCCTGGGAGGCATAATGAAAAATCAAACTCTTGACCTTTGGTTCTGCAGCCAGGTATCTCACTCACCCATCTAGCCAGCAGTCCTGCTATAGGCTAACAAAAACATGAACTGTGGAGGCTGCATTTTAATGGAACTCTTTCCCAATTGAGATGCAATTGGCTGCTTCCCTCCTTGGCTTTAGAAAGCAACTCAACAACTCACTATTCACACAGGCCTTTCATAGCTTTATCCTAAACTAATGCTACCTATGATCACCTATATTCCATGAATTCTGGAATAATCACTTCTGTTTTGTTGCCATCTGTTGTACTTTGAGATATGTTGTACTTTGAGATACTTTGGATGTGTGAGTCACATAATTGGTATGATCTGCAACTATGCTATATTGGGGTATGTGTCAGTATGGAATATTCACCCTTTTTATTGTGTCCACAAGGAAAAAATCCAGAATCCAAAAAGCCTATCTAAACATTGATGCAAGACTTTGTCTTTGCTCTACAAAATAGATGGCAAAGTGGTTCAAGAGGACGTATGTACAATAAAGTGATCTAAGTCTAAGCTCTTCCTTATGAGTGTGCAGGAGAGGTCTCTGGCTTTATTAAGGGGTTCAGCTATGGAGGATCCACTATGGCATGCTCAAACCAGGAGGTGTAGAGCAGCTTCTGGTTCTACATATAGTTGCTTTGAAATCATTCAAGTACCCCTGATCTGGTCTCATTTATTAAAAAACAGGTCACATCCTCAATTCCTTAATAATCCTATTATTAAAAGCCAACTGTGTTTTGCTAAATAAACATTTGTCTCTATGTACAGATTGACCTACATCACTTCACAGATAACATGTTTATTTTGAGTACACTATTGCTTTGCTTTCTCTTCCAGCTAAGTAAGTACCTGTGGTTTTGCCCAATGCTGGAATTCAGAAATGTTGTAAATAGAACCTAGATTAGGGAAGTGATAATATAAACTGCATATATTGTTTTATTATTAGATCTGCAGTAGTCACTTACAGAAAACCATTCAGAACCCATTAAATGCCTGTTCTCATTTAACCTGCACTTTTTTTAAAAAAAATTGGCGCATAGACATTATTGGGATGCCAGAAAGCAGTAAGGAATCTTTTCCTCCACTGTTGCAATTCTTATGAAACATAATCTTTAAAAGCAACTTCCTTTTTTTCCTGGATTAGTGCTTCATCAGTTCATGCAATTCAAATGTTAATAGCAAGACTAGAAAACTACTTTTAAAAAAGTAATTAAAGACAGATATCATTCCAAGCCCACCCTACTGACTGGTTACCATTACAGTTAATTTATATTAAAAAACACCTTTGTTTTTCTGATTTTCAAAAGCAAACAAAGTTCCTTTTAGTCACTTTTGACTGCTCCCCCCAAATGTTACAATCTGCTGACCTGTTGAACGAAGCATATTCTCCCCTGGCCCATCACATTGTAACCTCAGCACCCAGGATGTTCAGCACAGAGCATCAGCATGAGGCATAGCAGGAGCCAGCTGTTGAATCATGTAATAATCCTTGTCTGCCTACTCCATTCACCCCCTTGAAAAAGCCGTTAAACCTGCTCCACAAAAGAAGCCATTTCTCTCTCTCTCTCATAAAGTTATCATCAGAATATAGTTTAGCTTTACCTTCATTTTTAGAAAAAAGGTTTCATTCAAAAGTATGTTATTATTTGCTTACAGGGAATTAATTATGCCAGCTACTTGGTAGCTCTGAAAATATTTACCTAGATTCTTTTCCATTCATCTATGTTGGCACACACATTTCAATCTCAAATAGGGGCGTGAGTTCCACTCCCCATGGGATAATGAACTGACCTTTCAGAGTCTTCTTTTCTAGGCAATTTAGCTATAGCTGATATTTGAAGACCTATATCCAAGTGGCTGTAACCCTTATAAACAAACTTGGCTTTCAGAAAAACCCAACTGACTTTTAAAAAAGTTTCAGAAAGATAAACTAAATGGTTCAAAGTTACCTTCTAATTCTGCTTATAAATTGCAATCAAAACATCTGCCTTTATCATAGTCAGATGGCTGTAAACGCCTTCTAGCTCATAGTATGTGCTTCTTACAAAACGTGATCTGATCTACACCTTGTGATTGCACAGACAGGTCTCTTCTCTACAATCAATGTCAATTAGAAGGTGCTTTTGTGGAGCTGACAATCCAAGAGGACCAAAATAAACTCTGAAGAGCCCTTAGGTAATGAAAAACGACCTTCATGAAAAGGAGAAAGTGAACAAAGAGAGATTTCAGGAGACCATTCTTTATCTCAACAATTGCAGAAAAGGGATTTTATTTTTCCCAGTGACTAACCAATATTCTTTTTTTATTGGTTTTCATTGACTTATCTTTTGATTGATTACTATCTCCTTTCCAGAACAATTCTGTTCTGTATCATCTCACCTACTACTACCAGGAATAAAGTGTGAAATCACCCTTGTGATTTATGTAATTATAAAGGTAAAGTCAAGGTTAATTGCACCATTTATTTGAATAAATGTAGAAAGCCAAAGACCTTTAAGGAATAGATGCATATAATCAATAAATGTTGCTAAGATCCATGAATACAACTTTCATTTAAGATCAAGGGAGGCAAAAAGGAACTAACAAAGTGGACTACAGGTTTTCTGTATTTTAAACTGTGTGCTGTGGCATCTGTGTAGAAAGTTTGTTATCCTCTAGCCAAGTCAGACTCTACCCACCCAGACTGTTAATTTGATCCTTTTGGAAAGGAAGGATTGTTCCATGTGGGAGAGAGGAATGAAAGGAACCCATAGGTTCTGACCTAGAGATGGCACAAACTGGGAAAATGGCAGTTCATGATTGTTCATGCTTTGCCACTATCCACAAACTACAAACAACAAACTTTTATGAACTTTCTGATAAAATGAACTGTTCTGTGGTTCATGTGATTTGGGACTTCTAGGAGCTGTAGAATGGCCCCCCACATGAGACTCCAAATTCACAGAGAATCTTTAGCTAATTCTCCACCCTCTCAATGCAGTTTCCTGAGTGGACCTCCTTTGGGGGTCAATAAATTAGATGTACCAAATCCAATCTTTCCCAAACTTGGACTGTCTTTTGGGACAACTCTCCTTCCCACTCCCTCCAAGTCTGGAAGATTAGATTTTGGAAAGCCAAATTATATCTCCCAAAACAGTTCCCCTAGGAAAATGTTCTTTAGCCGCTGCCCTATGTTAAGGGAGGAGCAGGATATATGCTGGGTGGCTCACCCCTCGGCTTCCAACTGTTGAACTTCTCTTTCCTCCACTGTCACAGTTGTGTGGAAGAGAGAGTTGTTGGGACAGGCTTTGCAGGTGGCTGCTGTCTCCTTCTCTGAGCTATAGCATCCACCAGCCAACTGAAGCTCAAGGCTTGCAACATTTTATGCACTGACTGAGGCTTGGACCATGCTGGTGCTCCCATCCAGATATCTCTGTTGTCCTCTTCCACCCTTTCCTTCTCCACCACTATCTGTTGCTAAGTCCTTCACTCCCCTTGTCACCCCCCTTTTATACTTTCAAGTTCCCCCTGCTTCCTTCTAGATCTTTGGTGCTTTGCTCTTCACCCTGAGCCATGCTGAATCCAGAAGGTTCTCTCCTCTTGAAATCTCTAGGCAAGACCTCCTGTCATCTTTTCTTCCAATGGAGACTTTGATGAGGTTGGTGACTTGACAGTCAGCTCTGTGGCCAGCTTCCAGGGATAGGGTGGCCATGGGGAGATCACTTGGACAATGATTGGGATAGAAGGCATGACCATGACACTAGGGCCCTCTAGGATCTCCTCACAAAACACTTTCTTCCATTTAAACCTTGCAGAAGAAATAAGTCTTCCTGAGACATCTTCTTATATCCCTTGCCCTTTGATTGACTTTGGGCTTCCTGCTCAATTCCTTATCTTGGTTTAAACTTTGGACTTACCCTGAAATGCTTGTACTTTTGTCTTCTCAGTCCTGCCTCCCAATGCTGACTTTTTTCAGTCCTGACTATGACCTGTCATCCGCCATTAGTAACCCATTTCTAGGAGAATGTGGGAGGTATGTAAAGAGAATTGCTGTTCATCTCAGTGACCTATTCACACTTCCTTTCCAATCTCTACCATCTGCACTGCCATATTTACAGTATTTTATTGCAGCCATTGCCTCTAAGTCAATATGGCATTTGAAACAGAGCATGGAGGGACTCTGTGGAGGCAGCAGCATTGACCACACTGCTTTCCAAGGAAACTGGACTCTGGGCCAAGAAATTGGTGAACCACACAACCTAGGCAGGTTGTCCAGGACCATCGTCTCTGTGATGGCACATGTGATCTTCCAAGGCAGTCTTCCCTCACAGTATCTGACTCTCCTATCTTCCCAATCTACTGGTAAGAATGATCAGGAGGGATCCTAAGTCTCCTCAGCTGGTGTATGTGGCCTACACGATTATGCAATAAAGGACTAGAAACAGCATAAAATATAATGAACAAACGAATAATTGAGGAACTAAGATGGTGATCGGAGGACACCTGTCTGCTATGAGGCTCTTATTTTAATTGTTTGCTAACACTAGGACCTGGGCTTTTTCTGTGGTAGCACCCTCACTGTGGAATAAACTTCCACCAGAAAGTAGGCAAGCCCCCTTCCTACAGATCTTTAGAAGATCACTAAAAACCAAATTATTTTAGGAGGCCTTTGGCAACATTCTAGGTTAATTTTTGAGACTGGTATTCTATTTCAGTTATTGATTATTTTATTATATTATTTTGTTGTTGTTTGTTGTTTAGTCATTTAGTCATGCCCGACTCTTTGTGACCCCATGGACCAGAGCACGCCAGGCCCTCCTATCTTCCACATTATATTACTAAACATGTCATTATGTTATGGTTTATATAATGTGGTTCACCTAAGCCACCAGATGGCAATCCTCAGTCTCCTTCCTGTTTGTTTGGTTTGTTTGTTTGTGGTATTATCTATGCATTATTTTATTATCTTCATTTGTATGTTTTGTTTAATTATGTAACCCCCCCCCAGTAATATTTCACTAAGTTGGGTGGTCTAGAAATTAAATAAATAAATAAATATCCATGGAACTAATACTGGAAGATCCTAGAGAATATTTTAATTTATATGCCAAATGGCATATCAGAGCTCAAGCAACCTTATGTGGTCTGGTTCCTTCCATTATCACGAGGTGATATAATTGGCTTAATTAGCAAGATGCTTTAAAATACTGGCAATTTGAATATTTCCTCTGCTCCTTGGTAGAGGGGCAATGGAAGTGATTTTTTAAAAAGACTCTGGTAAGCTATTGCTGAGGCACTGAATCATTTTTTTAAATGAAATAAATAATTCTTTGGTTAATTTGAAGGCCCAGTCGAGAAACTAACTGCAGCCGAATCCTTATTAAGCTACGTCACAATATCAGAAATTTGAACTAGAAGGGGCCTTGGTAGGCAGGAAGGCTCACTTTGGTGCCTTCCCAGTGATCACACACATTGGGAATGAATGAACCTAGAAGGATCCTACCCACACCAGAACAAGTAAAAGCCCTTGACAGGGGCTCAGAAAGACGTGGGCAGGACTGCTCTAGGGACAGCTTGGTTTCCTCAAATTATTATGTTATGTGATTGTCAGAAAAAAAGAGTGAACCAAACCACCCCTACAACAGACCAAACAATGGAACAAATACCTGTCTGATCAAGCCTGTGTGAGATATTTAAGGACTGTTTTATCATTGTCATGCCTTTGCGAGTTTCCATGGCCAAGCAGGGATCTGAACTCCGGTCTTCTGAGTCCTAATCTCTCACCCTATCCAATGCCCTTTTGAAATCTTCAGTATACTTTTAAAAATGAAGGGATGTTTCACAAAACCCTTTTTAGACCTTTGGAAACAGGGCAGCAAAGTGAAGAAATCTCTCTCCCTACAGATGTAATAAGGTCATGTTCACAGTAGATCAAAACATCACTCACGATGACTACATTTAGACAACTATTGCTGGAAGGGTTCATCTATTATGGATAGCAATTCTCATTAAAAGCCATGTTTACCTCATAAAACTTCACTGTTAATTGCCCTGTATTTTGGAAGTGCTGTGTATATAGTTTGATTCATATTTTAAAAATCCATGCCTAGACAGACCAACGAAAGTTTAAAACCAAAGAAAATAAATACATCAAGCGTTATGTGAGGACATGATTACTGCTTTAGCCAACATTTTATTCATGGAATGTGGGGAAGAACTGTGACTGTGAGGAAGAAAATGCTGTAGTCTTCAATGGCATTCTCTAAGATGAAGGGGACAAATGGAAAATTCTGTCATAATCTTCCTCTTCAGCTATTTTTAAGTTCATTACTTCCCTCTGTATGACTCACACAGCATCTTTTCCTCTTTCCCTCATCACTTCAGTCACTGAAAGTCACATTATGAGGCTGGTAGCTTGTTGCTAGTTTCTATAATCACACAGGTGCAAAGGCTGGGAAAGAGGCAAAGAAATAATTTTTAGAAGGATCTCCATACATGGCCACACACACATTTTAATACATGTTATTTCCGCATTAGACTTCCAGAGCTAAACACCAACCATACAAACCAGTACTCTGAGACAGAAACTGACAATGTCATATCTTCAAAGAACAGAAATTATATATTTTGCATGGTTTATTCTAATCTTTATTGCCATTCATTACTGCTAATTTAAGGTATATATCAATGGCAGAGAGGTTATAATGATTTATATGAAAAAATTCCCCCAAACTATTCACTGTTCACCAAATACCGTGTTCATCCATGTAATTTTACAATCCCTGCCCTCCTTAATCCCAAATTGACCACATAGCACCCAATTCAACTTGGCCTGCTTTCTTTCACACATCAGATATCTCTCTGTTGCATTTGTCTCATTCTGGCAAAAACTACTCTCCCCATATGAGAACAGGGGGACCAGGCTGGATCAAAGCAAAACAACATCACCAAAACAACCCCCTGGGTAGAGTGGGCGGCATATAAATTCAATAAATAAATAAATTCAATAAATAAATATTGGCCAACACATTACAAATAGGCAGATATCCATCCCATCTTGTGCTCCTCAGCAATTGATACATTGGAGTCATATATAATCATCATGACACACAGCTATTGATAGCATTATACTCCATGGATTTGTCTATGTTCCTTTTAAACACACCCTTGGATCAAATCAGGCATTACAAGCCATGGTATCGTTTGCAATCAACATATTTGCCATCATAGAGATGACTGCCTGAGCAATCATATTTCCAAATAAAGCTTGCATAACCTGCCAAGGACCACCCAGAAAATAAAGGACCACAAAGTGAAATATATGAAGATGAAGAAAAGTATATGTTAACTGGAACAAAGAGGCATCTTATACACTTGAAGAAGCACAGCTTCTAATTGCAGGCATGGCTCACTCAGCATAGTAGTAGGGCTTGTTTTGATCCAACCCAATAGCCTCTATCTCTAAAAGTTAATTTCAAGCATAATATCATTTAAATTGTTTCTGGAAGCCACTCTTCGTGATCCATTACTCTAGCCCTAATCTGAAGGGTCATATGTACTGAAACAACATATCTGATCTCTATTTTCATATTGCAACAAGAGTTTACTTTGCAAAAATGAATAATGCCCAGCAAATATTCATGGTTATTGAGGATACCTGTGCAGCAAATGAGAATTTCTTTTCAGGATAGAAACTATTCATTCGACCCTGGAATCCTTGAAACCTTTGTGCTCCTACATTGTGACTTTGATTCCAATCTACTAATCCTCTTTTGATTCTTTTACCAGACCCCTAAGGATAACCAAAAAAAACCTGATATAGCCCGACCCAAATCCAACCCAGCTACTGTGAGTGAGGATGTATTAAGTGTTTTTTTTTTAACTGATGAGTACTGGGTGTAAAATATGGAAGGGTTGAATTATCCAGGGGCATCTACCATACTGGATAAACATTTACTTTGAAATATTCGAAGTATTTTATGACACAAAGGAATAACTTTTCAACATCTCCAGGGATTTAGTTGTGTTCGTTTGCTGAAAAACTAGGGAGAGCCCTACAGGATCTTGAAGTCTAAAAATGTTTGCTTGCCATAAGATTTTGTGAACTGTTAAATCTTCAGATGCATGGATTATCATAAAATAAGCTATGAGATAAGAGGGAAATGAAATTCAAAAAGTACAGAAAGATTATTCTCACAACCGAGGTCATTAACAAATAGGAGATGGGTAACAGCACAGATACCTCAACACAGGCAAGTGTATTAACATAGGCACTCTGATGAAAATTTAATCAGAACAAGAAAATACAAACTAGAATACTTTCTACTAGTTATAACTAATATTTAATCTGAATCTCTGAGTGAAATCACAACTTTTTTGGTCCCTGCAATTCCTGCTGTCTACCTTCACTATCTTCTGCATTCCCCCCCCTCTGCAAATAATATGGCAGCCTGTCACTTGTAGGGGGCTTCCTGTGGTATTCTTATAGATCTGCACTGCATTGCCCTGGGCAAAAAAATGATGACAAGAAACTAGAATGATGCAATGAGAATACCACTTTTTATTTGTACCAACAATGTGTATGGCTAGTTTGTATAATTCTGCTTTCCTCATTAGTTTTACTAACAACCATTTCAGGTAGTTTGGCCTTGTCCCAATCACTGTCCAAGGGTAACCCCGCAAGTTTAGTGACAAGGAGAATTTTGATCTTGGGTTTTTCTGTTCTAGATCTAGCTTTATAAACATAATGGTAGACTGCGCTGTGTTTTCTTATGTGTTCCATATAAAATATGCTTAGGATCTAACATAGCAGTAGAAAAAGAATGCAATGAGTAATTTGCTTAGTTTGCATAATGTACAAATAATATGCTCTGGATTAGAGGAACTGGGATATTTCAAACATGCTGAAAATCCAGCCAGTGCCCTGAGATCTTGCAATCCTACAATGCATTAATGGAAGACGACAACTTATCCAGTTTATTCTGCAGCTCTTAGAGAGGGTGTAGATTAGGGCGAAGACACCTCTAACGTTCCATAGTTTCTTCTCTCCAAAGTCTTATATGCACAAGTATTTAAAAGTGGTTTATGCTTATTGAAGGAATAAATAAATAAATATCCACCTGTACACTCAAGATCCTCCGATTCATACATTTTATTCCACTAAATATTCCTATTATATTTATGCCAGAATGTTAGCCTCCCTGTGCACCTGCTTTACATTCATATGTTCTTTGGTTTCACTGGAAGGAACATTCCTCACTCACTGGTGAGCGTAGCCTTGTTAAAAATTAATGCAGAAGCATATTTAAAAATTAAACATATTTGTGCATTAGGTTTGGCATGATTCAATATTGAGAGGGGGGGAAATTTGTGAGAAGAGAGAAAACATTTGCTTGAGCAGTGAGATTTTAACTTGTTCTCTGCCTCCTTATCTGAAACACCTCTGGCTATGCTTTCGGCAGTCTGGGAAAATTCTCTTGCTGACATAAGTCTTTAATATTGTTGAAGCAGTTCTTTATTATGAAGTAAAGCCAAGGTTTGCATAGAGGAAAATGGCTCTCTCTCCTCTACCAAGATATTAGAGTGGTACAATGATATTCTTAAAAGGAATTTAAGGAAATGATGTTAGGAAAAGAATAGTTACCAAATACTGTTAAAACATTCCAAAACCCATAGTTGGCCAATGCCTTTCTGAAGGCTGCAGATGGAGGTAAAATATAATTCATTTTGTGTTCCAGTAAGAATCCGTCAAGTCAGCACTTAGGGATTCAATATATGATCAAGAATTTAGCTGTCCTTCTTACTTCTCAAACGCCTGCAATGCAATTCTTCAGATTTTAATTTTTTAAAAATGGAAATGTGTATATGAGGAGAATGTGTAAAAGAAGTGTATTTTAGGGTAAATCATTTTAAAAAATATGTTAGTGAAAAAAAAATCCAGAAAACTTCATTCAGAAAATCTTGGGAAAATTGTATTTTAGGAAAACATGTATCCCACAATACGCATCTTAAAGACTAATTAATTAATAATCAAGAATCTGTTAATTTCTTAGTGCATGATTCTTCTCATCTTAACTTCATTTTATCACACTTCTACATCATTTAACAATATTAGATACATATAAAAAGTCTGCATGAAAACTCTGGTGCACTCTTGGGTGCATGAGTTGGTGACAGGTGTGTTAGTCTGTTGCTGAAAAACTATTATTTGAAGACTAATAGTTTTATTTGCATTAGGTTGGGCTGCAACCTACTGTACTTCTTCTGATGAGATTCAAAGATTCATGACTAGTAAAAATAATTACACACCACCAGATCAATTACAACTTGTGACAGCTTTTTCCAGGGTTTTCTAGGTATGGAGATTCAAAAGTGATTTGCCATTTGCTTCTTCTGAGAGCACTTTCAGACTGCATAGGTTGATCAAGGCCACACATGTGGGCTCATCTCCCAGGAGGCACAGAGAGAAATCAAATTCCCAACTGATGCCTAACTCACTCACCTGTCTGACCAGCTCCAGCTATCATTCAAACCATTCAAATTTCCACGTTTTCTAAGGTGAGCATTTTGACTCAGTTTCATGTTGTAGATGACAGACTAGAGTAGCTTACCCTCCTTTAAATGAAACATTATCTTGAGTTATACTTCAGATTTGTGATTAAAGGGACACCAATTTTTGGCACTTGGATTTAGAAAAATGAAATGTATTCAGATTTGCCTCTAAAAGCAAGAACCACCCTAGCAGCTCAGTTTTAAAAAAGAAAAAGATAAGACCAATTCTGCACTAGCAGCACAGATGCTAGAAAGAGGGTGGATTAGCCTGAAATGTTTTCAATTTATCAGCATCCTGCCATAAGACAGTTTTGTAATGTTAGCTCAAGCTGATCAGAAGAATATCCTGATGCAGCGGACAATGCTGCTGGAAGCCTATCACTGCAATATAGCAAAGCATGATAACAAAAATGTTGCTTGAAGAGCACAGAACTGTGCTCCTGATGGGCTTTGCTCTCAAATAGAAGAGAACATGGAAAATAAGAGCAATCAGTTATCCGTATATACAATAGACTGGATTACTTAAAAAAAAAAAAAGAATACAGCATATTCTGGATTACTAAAAAAAAAAAGAATACAGCAAAACAACAGAATGGGCCATAGCAATAATAAATGGGTCTTTCCTTGAGGGCAGGTTTCCACCTGCCCTCAAGGAGACACTCATTAGGCCCATTAGAAAGAACCTTAATATGGTGACGGATGACATTGGCAATTATAGGCCCATTGCCAATGTTTCTTTCATGAGCAAAGTGATCGAGAGGGTGGTGGCCGACCAGTTTCAGGCACACTTGGATGAAACAGATGCCCTGGATCCATTTCAGTCGGGCTTCAGGCCGCGCCACGGTACAGAGACGGCATTGGTTGCTCTGTATGATGACCTGTTGAGGGAGGCTGACAGGGGTAAAATGTCTCTGTTGGTCCTCCTCGACATCTCGGCAGCCTTCGAAACCGTCAACCACGGTATCCTCCTGGGGAGGCTCTCTGAGTTGGGAATCGGTGGCTTGGTGCTAGCCTGGCTCCGTTCCTTCTTGGAGGACCGACCCCAGAGAGTACAGCTGAGGGCTGAGGCTGAACCCGGATGAGACGGAAGTTCTGAGGGTGGGCACCCCTGGGGTTGGTGGCCTGGGTGGCTCTCTCACATTTGAGAGGGGCGACTCTGGCTGCTAAGAGTGGGGTTCGCAGCTTGGGGGTACACCTGGACCCGACGCTCACCATGGAAACCCAGGTGGCGTTGGTAGTCCGTACCGCCTTCTTCCACCTCTGTCGACTTGCTCGGCTGCGACCCTACTTTGACATGGGGGTGCTCACTACCTTGGTACATGCACTCATAATCTCAAGATTAGACCACTGTAACGCACTCTACGTGGGGCTGCCTTTGAGGCTGATGCGGAAAATTCAAGTGGTGAAGAATGCAGCGGCCAGACTCCTTACCAGAGTGAGAAAACACCAACATATTTCTCCTATTCTGGCCAAGCTGCATTGGCTGCCCATTCGTTTCCACATTGACTTCAAAGTTCTAATGCTTACCTATTAGGCCCTAAACGATTTAGGACCTCGATACTTGGTGGAGCGCCTGCTCCCACCAAGATCTACTTGGATCACCTGTGCGAGTCAGGAGGTAAGGCTGAGAAGCCTGACGCTGAGAGAGGCCCGGAGGGAAAAGACACGAAACCGGGCCTTCTCGGTGGTGGCTCCTCGCCTTTGGAACAACCTCCCTCTGGAGATTCGTGAGGCCCCTACGCTGGGTACTTTCAAATACCAACTGAAAACATGGATGCACATCCAGGCCTTCCCTCCTGTCAACATCTGATTTCTCTTTGCTTTCCTATTTATTATTTATTATATTCTGCACAGTATCTGTTATTGTTGAATGGTAATGCTTCTGTGTTTCCTTATGTATTTATAATATGCTGCAAGCTGCCCAGAGTGGTAAAATATACCAGATGTGCGGGATATTAATCGAATAAATAAATAAATAAATAAATAAATAAATAAATAAATAAATAAATAAATAAATAAATAAATAAATAAATAAATAAATAAAGATGGATGGATGGATGGATGGATGGATGGATGGATGAAAGTATATATTGCTTTCTATTTTCTCCACAGGTGACAGCAGTAGGAAAGGCCATCAAACAAGGTACACATAATGCCCGGTCCACTGAAGAGGCTCTTTGGCAGTGCAGTCCACCATTATCCCCTTCCTGGGATAGCACAAAACACTGCGGTCTCGCAAGAGTGACCTGAGAAGGGAAGGGGAAAGAGTAGTATACTTTAAAGAAGCTTCCCGCCTACCTTGGGCCTCTTCCTTTCGGACAACAAGGGAAGTCAGAGCTCTGCAACCAGGACTGAATTTCTAGCTGTGTCACTCCTGTCTCGCAGTTTTTACTTCCTGCATAAGGGGGTTGCATTGGCGCCCCCTCCCTTACAGTTGGCTTGTTGTGCTCCACCTGTGTATTGTGGAATGAGAGCATGACGATCATTACTTAATTACTTTACTTAATTTATCTAATTGGTTTTAAATAAGATGACTAGCCAAATAGAAGAGTTGTTGGGGAAGGGCGGACGTTAGGGCCGGCCAGTGCACCACGCCAAGCCTATACTTAGATGGGCATTGTTTGGTTGCAATTCATTTAGTGATTGGCTGTTATTAATTATATATTTAAAAAGAAAGAAAGAAGGGGGGAGCTTGCATTGTAGGACTGTCGGATTATTAACCAGGGTCCGAACTGCGGCAGATAAAGGCCGTGTGTGGGCGGATCCCCCTTCTCCCTCCCTCCTCCACCGTAGGAGATTATAGTACCTCATGACTCAATAATTAATTTCAAAGCAAATGCATAATAATTAATTCTACTGATTTTGTGTGAAAGGCATATTTAAACTGGGGTTTTAGTCATTAGAGCTAATTTGGATGTAGGGGGGTACTGTGCACTTTGCATTTACATGTGAAGTAGCTAAATAGTTAGGGAATATCCAGCATTTTGTTCCATTCAATTTTAGCGACAGGTAGGTAGGTAGGTAGGTAGGTAGGTAGGTAGGTAGGTAGGTAGATAGATAGATAGATAGATAGATAGATAGATAGATAGATAGATGATTCATTAATTAATTTGTAACTGATTCAATTATAAATACAGACATAAATTAATTTATCAAGTGATTGATTCATTACAGACTACTCATACTACTATTAATTATTGGAACAATTAAACAGAGAATTTTGGAGCAGATAATTGGGGTTCCATAAGGTTGGCCCAGCAGAGGAGTTTAGCACGGCATTTAGGTTGCTTAGCTAGTAATTACAGGTTCTGCAAGTGGACACACTCATAAACATAGGGAGATATCCTCTGAAGATGCTGGCCATAGAGACTGGTGAAACGTTAGGAAGAACAACTTTCAGAACACGGCCAAAGAGCCTGAAAAACCCACAACAACCATTGTATCTGAAGAACTTCTGTTATTATTCAATCTGCTTCAATAAATAAGTTCTGTTTTTATTCACAAGACAAGTATTCTGACTAACATCATTTATATTGTGGATTGAGGTAATCCATTGGTGGCAGCGAGAAGAAAATGCAACATAAGCCTTTGTGAGGGAAAGACAAGCAGGGTCACAAGGGCGAATGCCACACTGGCTTACAACGGACATGCATCAAGAATTACAAGTTTGGAGTCAGTTCCTTGCTGATATCAGCTTAGCTGATGCACTATCATGCCAACAGGTCAATCAGTTTAGGGAGTTAGATGCAGGAGCCCAGGAATTCCCAGAGGCTCTTCCCACTGAGGTTTGGCAAATCCGCATGTTGATGCAGACAGCGTGATAGGTTTGTATCCTGACCCAAGGATGCTAGACCAGGTATTCAACAGCGAGTATAAGACTGCAGGAGTTTAGAAACCTAATAGGCTTGGAGCTGATTTGGCCGCTCCAATGTAGCACTTGCAATAGTTTATAGTTTATTCACATAGGAAGGAACTGTTGATGGGACCCATAAGGGTCAACAATGGTTTTTCAGGCCCCAACTTGGGGCATCAGGATCATACCTCTGACTTGGGCATTAGGAAGATGTTTGCAGGCTGGAGTAAAGAAAGGAGTTGGGTCTAGGATACAATTTAGGGAGGCTCACTGTTAATGTAAGTTGATGCATTAAGGTTTCATGAACTGGTAACTACAAGAAAGAGTAACCTGACCGAAGTAGCACTACAATGGCAGCATGCTAAACAATAGGATACTATGGGCAGGTTGCACATTCATCGATCCAAGGTGCCAGCAAGGTAGAGGTGGCGATATAATTTCAGCACCATGTTCTATAGTGGAGCTATGCCCGTTGAGAGTGGGAGGTGTATATTCGGAAGTCAGGGGGCACCAACAGGATTACTTCCTTGTGCACTTAGACATTCTCCTTTAACAGAGTATAAGTCATGGAAGATCACAGACATGGCACTGCATAAGGTGGGAATTTCTAGGTTTAAGGTTTAGTAAGGTTTAGTAAACATTTTGCTAGAATGGGTGCTGTTTCAACTGCAGCCACCCTAGTCTACCATCCTGATGACATTCAAAGGCTTCGACAGTGGTCATTCAATAGCTTACCGTGGATATGTCTGAACACACCCTCATGTCTGGGCAGGCGCCTGATTCTTTTGTTGTTGCAGGTCTGGTACAGATGGCGAGGTGGCTGCACGTCATGGTGATTAGCAGCATTTGGCTTGCAACTCCCAATTGTGTTGTTAATACACTGGGGAGGTAATGATCGGGTCTGTACAGTTGAATGGCCTTGATCTTGCTGTACTACATGACTTCGGACGGCTGAAGGCAAATGACCCTGTTAAGGGCATTATACACTCCATCACCAGCCCGAGGTTTGTGTGGAGAAAAGAATGCTGGCTTCATCGAGTTAACACTGCAAGGAGGAGTGTTAACGCAGAAGTAAGCAGAGCTATTTGTAATGGCCATGGATCGGTGATTGGTCAACAGGAGATCTGCATGGTTTGGTCTGAGCTCTTTTGGAATGCCCAGCGCATTGACACTGCATGGAAGTGTTGACAGTGGAGTGTATCGGGCAGGACTCAATTGCCTGGATTGGTGAATGGTCACCAGAATCCACATGGAGAGGCCTGAGCTGTGCTGGCGTGGCCAGTGGGTTGACACTGCCTGGAGGACTGTTAACAGTGAAGTGCATCAGGCACTGTACAGTCATCTTGGATCGGTGAATCGTCACCATGAAATGAGCATGGCTCGACCGGAGTTATGCAGCACAATGGAGTGCACCTCTCAGACAGAGATTTGGAATTATATATTAAGGACATCCGTGAGGGGGGCTGCCTATGAAGCCTCGGAGGCTGGTTGGCAGGCAGGGGACTTAGTGTTTCTAGTCCCTATGCTGTGGTGGGTAGTATGGATAAAACAAGTTTCAGTGAGTCCCCATCACAACCACAGGTAATGTATAGCTCATCTGATCTCCCAGCGCTGCAGATTGTGCTGACCAACAGTCAAAAAGAAGGAGGGGGCTTGAGGTCCAGGTGTGGTCAAAGTTGGGCCAGCTCGGTTCTCATTGTCTTCACAACTGCGAGCGCTTGGGGTTTGGGACTCGCTCATAATTTGGTAGGGGTCAGTTGAGACCCCTCTGCAGAACCTGATTCCACACTACGGCTGGACCCCCACCCTTTTTTCATTGAGGATAATTATGAATATTCAATGAAGTGTGGCTCATATTCCATAACAGTTGTCTCGCATCTTTATTCCAGGCTAGGTGGACAATGAAGTATCAGCAGGTGAAGGGAAGCAAAGTATGATAATGCTCCCATGATTGAAGTCTAGCCATATCCTTCTGTTTTTCTAGAGTACTCATTTCTTTGGAATATTCAGCTGGCTTGCAGTGCATTCAGTTAAATGCTACAAAAGGGACACTTGACCAAGTGTGTGACTGAGACATGCCTCAACATGTGGTCAGTTCACTTTGAAAACAGTAAATTACTGGTGTCTAAAGTCTGGTTGTTGCAGTTGCTCCTGCTGTTATTTGCAAAGATGTTTTGTGCTTCTGCCAAACTTGGGGTTCCCCAAGACTGCTGGTTAATGATGCACGGATGTTGCAGCTGTAAGAACAGAAAAAGCCACACTTAGAAAACATGGACATTATAAGTATATAAAATACTGATGTCCCCAAAGTTGATGGATGTTGATTGCCATGTGGGAATGTTTACAGTTCCAGCCAATTTTGTGAATTTCTGGAAGCTCAGAGATGCATCAGGGAATCCTGAGAGTTTGGTTGACAGTTTTTATTTGTGTATGCCTTCAAAGTGAATAAATAGGTATCCATTTGAGGACATTCAAGCAATTTTTCTGTGAGAAATTTGCATGTGAGTATAGACCAGCAGAGAAGAGAAAAGAGAAGAAAAGAGACACAGCACTGAGAAGGGTCTACATTTCACTGGACTTCCTGGTTTGGGGTCTTTAGCAGGGAGCTTGTTCTCTGTTGCTGGTATTGAGATGGTGCTGTTATACAAACACACAAGGTCAAAAAGCAGAGCAAGTAGATCAAGGAACAAGGAGCCAGTTGCAGAGGCCCAATCAGGGCTAGCATGAAAGCTAAATTTCAGATAAATGGGCAGGGTACATATCAGCAGCTGTGATTCTACTTGTTGCAATACTGGCCAGGACTTTATAGATCTCTGTACTGTAGATCTGCAGGAAATGCTTGTGACATCAGCCAACAATTCAGTATAGCTTCAGTAGTTGTACTCATAGACAATGTGAGGTGATTCACTTCAGGTAACAGATTCAGCATGTTATAGAAGGGCAGCAAACTGTTATTTAATTTGCCATTGGCATCATTTTGTTGCCAGGGAGTGGTAGAAATGTAGAACTCTCTGCTTCATAGGCCAAAATTATCAGAGAGTAAACACACGGGGGTACTGGAGCAACGTAACATGTAGATTCAGCACTTTGAAACTGAAAACGACTACAGGATCACACATCCTTCTTTGTAAAACAATCAGGTCCGTACGTCAGAGAATATGTGAAAGTTTGGGATAGGAAAGCTGATAGAAGACCTAGTTCCAGCTAACTCAGTTGGAAATGTCAGAAGCTCCGGTTGCCCCTTTCATCTCTAGAGAACAAAGACAAGATATTTCCTCCTTGCAGAGACAAGAGAGAAGTCTGAGATGGAAGGCAGTGACAGCAGCAACCCTAAGAATATCAAGCTAAAGCAGAAGGAAGGTCACCCTAGGAAACCTAAGGAGGTCCTCTCTCTCTCCCCTCCCATGCAAGGACATGCATCTTCCTATGTTGCGTATATACCATCCCACAGGACTTGAAGCATTCACTGGGCAGTTTACAATTTAATTATGCAGGCTATACATTGCTCAGTTGCACCAAGATCTATGGAGACCACAATAAGGGTTTTATGGTGTTGGAGATGTTTTTATTTATTTTTATTTTATTTATTTGATTTATATCCTGCCCATCTGGTATAATTATACCACTCTGTTCAAAGGATGGTTTACTTTTGCTATTCCCCACAGCTAAATGAGGATTCAAATCCAGGTGTCCTGACTCCTCACCTGACATCCTGTCCACTATAGCACGTTGGCTTTCTAATGTAGGACTCTCCATATCAGCGGGATCAGTATCCATGGCTTAACTTTTCCATGGTCTGAAAATATTAAAAATATCCAATGAAATCACCCAGAAATAAATATTTCTATCATGTAATTCTGATGTAAAATATGTAAAAACCACTGGGTTAGTCAGGTATAATCTAAACCAAATCCCTTATGAATACACAGTGGAAATGAAGAACCGATTTAAGGAACTAGATTTGGTGGACAGAATGCCTGAAGAACTATGTATGAAGGCTCATAACATTGTCCAGGAGGCAGCAACAAAAACCATCCCAAAGAAAAGGAAATGCAAGAAAGCAAAGTGGCTGTCCAACGAGGCATTACAAACAGCAGAGAAGGGAAGGGAAACAAAATGCAAGGGAGATAGGGAAAGTTACAGAAAATGAAATGCAGACATCCAAAGAATAGCAAGGAGAGACAAGAGGGCCTTCTTAAATGAACAGTGCAAAGAAACAGAGGAAAATAATAGAAAGGGGAAAACCAGAGATCAGTACAAGAAAATAGGAGATATTAAAGGAACATTTTGTGCAAAGATGGACATGATAAAGGACAAAAATGATAGTGAGCTCACAGAAGCAGATGACATCAAGAAAAAGTGGCAAGAACACACAGAGGAATTATACCAGAAAGATCTGGATGTCCCGGACAACCCATATAGAGTGGATGCTGAGCTTGAGCCAGACATCCTGGAGAGTGAAGTCAAGAGGGCCTTAGAAAGCATGGCAAACAATGAGGCCAGTGGAGGTGATGGCATTCTAGTTGAACTATTTAAAATCTTAAAGGATGACGCAGTTAAGGTGCAACATTCAATATGTCAGCAAGTTTGGAAAACTCAGCTGTGGCCAGAGAATTGGAAAAGTTCAGTCTAAATCCCTATCCCAAAGAAGGGCAGTGCCAAAGAATGCTCCAGCTATCATAAATTGCACTCATTTCCCACTCTAGCAAGGTTATGCTCAAAATCCTACAAGGTAGGCTTCAGCAGTATGTTGACTGAGAACTCCAGAAGTACAAGCTGGATTTCGAAGGGGCAGAGGAACTAGAGACCAAATTGCTAACATACGCTGGATTATGGAGAAAGCCAGAGAGTTCCACAAAAACATCTACTTCTGCTTCATTGACTATGCAAAAGCCTTTGACTGTGTGGACCACAACAAACTATGGCAAGTTCTTAAAAAAATGGGAGTGCCTGACCACCTTATCTATCTCCTGAGAAATCTAAATGTGGGACAGGAAGCAATAGTTAGAACTGGATATGGAACAACTGATTGGTTCAAAATTGGGAAAGGAGTACGACAAGGCTGTATATTGTCTCCCTGCTTATTTAACTTATATGCAGAATACATCATGCGAAAGGCAGGGCTGAATGAATCTCAAACCAGAATTAAGATTGCCGGAAGAAATCTCAACAACCTCCAATATGCAGATGATACCACTCTGATAGGAGAAAGTGAGGAGGAATTAAGGAACCTTGTAATGAGGGTGAAAGAGGAGAGGACCAAAAATGGTCTGAAGCTCAACATCCAAAAAAAGTAAGATCACCTCCTGGCAAATAGAAGGGGAAGATATGGAGGCAGTGACAGATTTTACTTTCTTGGGCTCCATAATCACTGCAGATAGTGACAGCAGCCACAAAATTAAAAGATGTCTCCTTCTTGGGAGGAAAGCGATGGCAAACCTAGGCAGCATCTTAAAAAGCAGAGACATCACCTTGCCAACAAAAGTTCTCATAGTCAAAGCTATGGTTTTTCCAGTAGCGATGGATGGAAGTGAGAGCTGGACCATAAAGAAGGCTGACTGCCAAAGAATTGATGCTTTTGAATTGTGGTGCTCGAGGAGACTCTTGGGAGTCCCCTGGACTGCAAAGAGAACAAACCTATCCATTTTGAAGGAAATCGGCCCTGAGTGCTCACTGGAAGGACAGATCCTGAAGCTGAGGCTGCAATACTTTGGCCATCTCATGAGAAGAGAAGACTCCCTTGAAAAGACCCTGATATTGGGAAAGTGTGAGGGCAAGAGGAGAAGGGGACGACAGAGGATGAGATGGTTGAACAGTGTCATTGAAGCTACCGACATGAATTTGACTAAACTCCAGGAGGCAGTGGAAGACGGGAGGGTCTGGTGTGCTCTGGTCCATGGGGTCACAAAAGAGTCGGACATGACTGAATGACTAAATAACAACAACAATTACCAGTACTGGCCACTAGAATGACCCAGATACTGTGCTATGTATAGGGTTTGCTATTATCTGAACTTTTCATTATCTGCGGGAGGCTTGGAACCTATCTCACGTGGATAGTGCAGTCCTGCTATAAATATACATTGGTGCCTCACTTGACGAGGACAATCCATTCCAGTGAAATCACTGTAGAGTGAAATCCTTATCAAGGAAAATAAAAAAGCCCATTGAAACGCATTGAAAACCGTTCAATGCATTCCAGTGGGCGAAATACCTGCTCGTCCAGCAAAGATCCTCCATAGGGCAGCCATTTTCCGATGCCTGTGCAGCGAAAAATGCCTCCTAAAAACAGCGGGGGGGCATTTTTCGCAGCCGGTGGCCATTTTGAAAACCCGACGATCAGCTGTTTAATTGTCATAATGCCAAAAATTGGTTCCTGAAGCAGGGAACCGATAGTCGCAAAGCTGATTTTGCCCATTAAAACATCATTTTAAAACATCATCGTAAAGCAGATTTATCATCAAGCAGGGTAATCGTTAAGCGGGGCACCACTGTACGCTGGAAAAATCTATCTAGGAAAGAAATTCAACCTGAAGAAGTGGGAGGCTCATTTATTATGTCTGTAAGTGTTATCAGAACAACCTTCCTTCCCCTTGTAGGTTTGTATACACTGATAAAAAGTCACCAATAATGTCTTACCTGAGAACACAGATAAAATGCCTGATACTAATTTCATAGAGGATATTGGATGGATTTTAAATGAAGTGTGAGCTGACAACTCAGAACTGTTGAGGGATCTATATGTTTCATGCTCAAGTAAAGCATCTCCTGTCTCTAGAGCCAAATTCATTTCAGAGCATTAACAGAGTCACTATCTATTTGATAAGGGAGTTCCATCTATTTGCGAGTGACCTCAGCTGGATTTCACCATATGGCTACAAGAACTGTTAATGAGAAAAAGATCAAGCATGGAGGAAATAATCAGCCAAATACTTGGTAAATTCAGTAATGACATTATCAAGCTCATTTTCTTGTCCTGAAAAAGATAATGAAAAAGCACACCCACTGAAGTGTTTATCTCTGCAGTTTACCACTTTTTTATTGTTAAATTCTTAACAGCTTCTGCAGCAAAGACAAGAGACAAACAAGAAGCTATTATTTTCTTAATTTTCAGATAAGTCCTATTTATATGTTCCCATAACATAAATGGAGGGAAGACTTTTTTATCTGATGCATCTTCAATAGGTCAACAAAAGTCCACATGGGCTATTAAATTGAGAAAACACACACTTGAACCAGATTGACTTTTTTTCGAGGATACACATAGCTGCAAAGTAAGATGAATGTACACTCTGATAGCATAAAACATGGGGACAGTGGCTTAAGCAAAAGAGTCACATCTTAACTTAAATCAGCCTTCTCCAGCCTGGTGTTCTCCAGAAGTGAAGGACTACAACTCACATTATTCTCGGTTGCCATGGTGGCTTGAAATGGTGGGGATCTCCAGCCTGTCTGTAGGCCAACAAGTTGGGCAATGGTGTTTAAAATTTTAGCTATTAACATATAAATTTGAGGAACACTAGTAGCCCATGTCTGAGCTGGGAGATACCTCTTCTCTCCACTGTGGAATAAAACTCTCACCTTGCTCAGACCAGAGCAAATGACCATATAACAGGAAATATCCCATTTACTCTTTCATTTTTGACCTTTTTCTTCCCAACTTGGCAAATGCTGAGCCCAGTATCGATCACTTATTAGGTAGAATATGGTATGTAGTTCTCCCTAATTTCTCAGGTTTTGGCATGATCCAGAGTAGCAGTCAGTAATGTACTAGAACAAAATTCTAAGAAATATGGTTCCATGCATCCCTTTGGACTGGAAACAGATTCATTACTCTTCCTGGTTTCACAAAACCTGGGGATGTGATAGAAAAGAACTATGTGTGAAAAGTTATTTCTATTCTCAGTCCTCTGCTAGAGCAGGACATGAAGCTGAATCTTGGAATGGATGGAAAATTTACTGGGTCCCATCCACCCCCTTTTAACGCTAGATCCCCCAGTTTATGCTTCTTGGAGCAGAGTGCAAACACACCATTTCTGACAATGTAATCCAGGCACACAGAATAATGCTTACATTTGAAAAACACGTATCAACTTGTTCTAGTTGGTGGGGAAATGCATATAAAAATCTCTCTTTGAAACATGTGCACAAGCATATTCTTTTTTTTTAAATCACACTGGAGTGCATATAATTGGGGATTGAGAGCATAGACTTGCAATTCAACAAGAATCACTGTCACAATGAGAAATTTAATGAGACTGAGATGGACCATTTCACCATACCTAATTGGAACGGAAATTTGTGCATCTACGTTTATGAAAGCTATTGTCAGATATGGCAAGGGAAATTATCCATTTTTCTTGGCCAGCTCCAGCTAGTCTTGCCAGGTCTTAAAGTGCCACTGAAGTCTGGGACAATTGCTGCGCTTCTCCAGATCTCCAGTTGTGGAGACAAATCTCTAGGTGAGCAACACTGGAGGAAGAAAACATTTGTTTTATGTGAATGAGGCCCCTATAAAGTTGGGTTGCTGATCGACATCAATTCCATTTGGCACCAGAGCTCATTCGTTTGGCATGTGTTCATGTGTGGGTGTTGTGCTTGTTTAGTGTGGCACACCAAAAAGCCAGGAGTGAAGGGAAGGGGCTGGCCAGTACATTTTATTTGGACTCACCATGTCATTTAAAACAAGGCAAGGACTGGAGCGCTAGTATTGCCACCTGTGAACCTGTTGCATGCACCCTGGCAGTTAGGGTGAATTCCCCAAGTGTCATTTGGACTGTAGGTCAAGGCTGTGCACGATGCAGGCTCTAATGGGAATGCTGGCAATCTCCTGAGCAATTTGCCAGCTGCCCAGCTGCTGACAATTTGCTTCCTTCACCTTCCTGGCTCTAGGATGCCAGTTAAAACCTGCCTTTTTTCACAAGTCTCTTATAGCCTTGTGAAAAAATAGCCCAGAGCAATCTTCTCAGCTGATTGGGTTTCCCTCTGCTTTTTGTGTGTGCTTATGAACTTGCCCTGTTTTTGCCACTTAATATAATTATATTCAATATTTATAGTAATTTTATAGTTTAAATTCTTTATTAGTTATGTCTTTTTTCAGATACTATGTTTCTTCCTTGTTTTTATTTGGGTTGTTTGTATTTTGCATTATTGTGATTTTTTTTTGCCACCCAGAGTAGTGGCTGTGTCATTAGCTGGACAGAATGAAAATATAAATAAAATAAAATAAAAAAATAATACTTGTTTTAACCCACATTCTTGGTCCATTTACACAGATTTCCTTTGTGGGTGATCACGGAATAAAGGGAAGGCTAATTGCCTTAGAGAGAGAACAAAGGAGTCAAAAGTCAGAGCCAGCGGAGCCAACTGGCAACGCCCTGAGGGCTCTTTTAATGACTTAGCATGATTACATCGTATGCTATGAGAGAAACAGATAGGATACTAGTTACTTAATTGTAACTAGGATTGGCTAAAATAACCCTTTGTTTTTATGCTCTTCCGCTAAGCGAAAGGGCAGAATAAGGGGCTACCCCACCTGCTGGCAGCTGCCGCTTCCTGCCAGGAGTGTTTGCACATCACTGAAGCAGAATGCAGCTACAGCCTTGAAGCAGAAGTTTCCCACATTCCCTCATGCCCATTCTCATAAGCAGCTGACCCAGAATCAGTGCTAGGGCCCCTCCCAGCTATTGTCTGCCCCTCCTCTATGACATCACAGGAACCTGTGAGATGCCTCTGCTTTTGGCACTGACATCTTAGAAGATGGGAGGCTGCTAACCTGACAATCCTGATTTGTACCCTTCTCAGCTTCAGCACCCATGCCTGCCTGAATACAGACACACCATTTTACCCAACCAAAAATGGCTCAGCATTAGCTACCTGACAGATAAAGATATGATAGGCCAGACATATTTAACAGCTTGAAAAATTGCTCTAGAAGCATGAAGTTTGTTATCCGCATATGCAAACAGGGAATGTTCATGAACAATTTTGACAGAGGTGCTATTTATGAAAAGCCCTTGTAAAGCAATTAGCTGTCCTTGCCCACATAACAGGACGTGGTTCCAAAATAGCTGCTTTACAAAAGTCTGCAATTGCTAATTTCCATTGTGGAACTTGGCTTTCAGAGAAGAAAATGCAGGAAGAGGGAAGAATCGCTAGAAGGCTGGACAGTAATTCCTATCAGGCAAGAGCATGCATCTGCGTATGCTTCTGCTACTGTCACTGCAGTTTAACATCAGGGGATAGTGCAGTGACCCCATTAAAAAAGAAATACTGTACTCTCAAAGTCTGAATCTATTTAAAGGAAGCTTTTGTAGAGGTCTAACTTCAAGTGAGGTTACACTGGAAATGTATTGCTTTGAGTATTTGCAGACCTATTAAACAGCCATTTAGATCAAGGCCCTCTGTGACCCTCTAGATGTTTTCTAAATTACAGCTCTCACGATTCTTCCCCATTGATTGTGCTAACTAGGACCAAATGGAGTTATAAGCCAAAAACATCAGGAAAACTACCATTGCCCAAACCTTGTTTTAAATTCATGGGATACGTCAGGTCTAAAAAGATCTGTGAAAGATTCTCTGTGAGTATTGGAATTGACTGTAATGGTGGTTTATGGAATGCCACAAGATCTAGTGCTCGTCCAGAAATAAGCAGTTGTTCCTGCTTAAATGTTTGTTGCTCTGGACACCAATGTAGGCAAGGCAACTGCTATAACATGTAAAGTTATATTTAGTCTTTGTGAAGTTTGTGTTATGGAACTGCAGCCAATGCTAGCCCAAAGCATTTTGCCCCCCAGGACAAAATGACCCACTGCCTTTCTATGTACAGAAATAGTTTTGGAATTGTTTTTAATGGTTCTTTAAGGCTTTTGGAGTGCCAGAAAACATGAATGGGGAAACACGAATAGGAAACCCAAAGAAGCCGGCACACAAAAACAAAACAAAAGAGGCACCATCACCCCAAACCCAAAATTAAAGAAACACTAACATTTTTCTGGGCTAATTCCTGTTTCTGAGTATAGGCAGGCAGAGACCATAATGGTACAGGGCAAGTGATCATTCTCATTGCATGGGAACAAGGTGAAAGAAACTGGGCATGCAGAACAAGTCAAGTGGTTTGAATTCTCCTATAGCAATATAATAGTGCAATATTCTTTCTGTGACCTTTATGGGTCAGTCTGGTTGCAACAGATGGAGTTTTGTATATTTTTAGTTCTGTGCTGGTTGGTTATGTTGATCAATACATTTAAGCATCTTTTAATATTTTTAATAGTGTTTATTACAGTCTAGCAATGTGCTGAGTCCTGATCTGTGAGCAGGAGTCATCAGAGCCTAGAAATGGAAAGAGTACTTTAGCAAACCTGCTAAAACAGAATACATCATAGTGTAAGAGAATCACCTTGTTGAGTTTGCCATGTACTTCCCCCATCAACAGACACTGCAGAAATCCCATATAATGTCCCAACAATGGTATGCCACGTGAAGAATTCAATCACTAATTATTTCATCAAAGCCAGTTTTAATATGCATGTGCAGCATATCCATTTGATAGTCATAGGTGCTCCCTATTTGATTACTTTCTTTTACTGGGACTAATCCCACTGAATACTATAATGCTTACTTCTGAGTAGACATGTATCAGATGGCACAGTTGTATCTTCTCAGAAGCGGCTGTTCGGTATAGTTTCTTAACAACATGGTGCCCCTTTTCTTCCTTAGGTGGCTACATTTTCCTTTCAAAAGCGAACTCACTGTTCAGTACCTATATGTCCTTTTTGGCACTGTTTAGCCCATGGTAATTCAAAGGCTGAGTATAGCTACAGTGCATCCTATTGGTTTCCAATCCATATACATTTGCCAGTCACCAAAAGAGCCAGATTGAATTGATTTCATCTTCACCAGCTTGTACACGTTGGGTCATCTCTAGCTTCGACAAAAGACTGGAATGGAAAGACGACTCATCCTCTGAGTAACTAGCATGAGAAGAAGAATCTATCTTTTATAACAAAAATGTTATCTGAGCTGTGGATCAGCCTCTTGTCAGGCAATTGAATAGCAGTTTCAAGCAGCAACTTGGCAGGAATATGATAAATTTCACATTATTGGCTCTCTCTCTCTTTTTCTCCTCCACCTGCCACAGCAGCATTTGTAAACTGTACTGCCTGGTGACTGATGAAGCCTGGGTAAACAATGAACAGAGAATAGGAGAAAAGATGAGCAGGCACCCTGTCGGCACCAGGAGGAGAAGCATCCCTTTATCATCCTATCGGGGATAATGGCAGCTTGTGAGACATTTATCAGTGCTTTGTCTGCCTTGCTTTCCTGGATTAGTATAGCACACCAAAATCATTAAAATAAAGTGGCAGCTATGGCATGCCTCCTTATAATTGGCAATGGGTTTTTATTTTTCTGTCCGTACCATTAGCACAGATTTCTCCTCCTTGCTGAGGAGAGGTGGTGCGGTAGGAGATTCTTCACCCTCTCCATGCAACAGAAGTGTTAGTTCCAATTAGAGAGGGCTATGAACCAAAAGTCCAGCAGTTTGTGCTGGTTAATTTTGGGCCGAACAGGGATCCTGCACTTTCCAGCTTCACCTCTTTCCAGTGGGTGCCCACTCAGAGGCAGCACCTGGAGGGGACAGGGCAAGGAAGCCAGGGTTCTGTCTCTGGGTGGGTACTTGTCAGAGGAGGGCAGGGCTGGGAAGTGCCAAACATGTGTTTGGCTGAAAAGCAAACCAGCATGGACTGCCAAATCGGTTTGTGCTCATCTCTAGTTCCAATACATGTATTAATACATGACCTACCTGCCTGATTTGATGCCGTCAATCCCTTTTGAGCCTCCCACAAAGTCTCCAGCTTTTGTTGAATTGTGCGCCATGCTTTTATTGCCTCTTTACATGACTTAAAAGGACCGGAAGATTCAATTCCTTGTCTTGGCTTCCTTGTGAATAATTTAGAAGGGATGAAAGTTTATGATTTGCTACAATGTGAATTTGTCTATCTAAAACATAATGAAAGATTTAATGGCTTCAGCAATCTTATTCTCAATCAGCCAACTATTAAAAAAAGATCCCAGAATGAAGACATTTGTTCAGAGTAAGTATACAGACAACATCTGCTCATTTAAGAAACTATTACCCTGTCAATGCTACCAATGACCTGTTTTAATATTAACTATTTTTATGAATTCATAACTGCAGACTGTTTCCTTGAATTACATTGCAAAACAACTTTTTTGCAAATTCCCCTTGTTTGATTGAGCAAAGTAGGTACAGTATACAGACACTTGGTTTACATTGGTGTTAAATATTATTGATGTATAGATATTTTGTTTATTATAAATATAAATTTGGAGGCCAATCCAAAGACCAGTTTGAATATAGGCTCTTAATCAGTGTATGAAGTTTGGGACAAAAGATATGCGAGTCCTTCATGATCGGGCTATGAAGAGTACGCACGAAAAAAGTCATGTTCTCAGTTCTTTTCCAATATTTGCCTTGTGGAGATTTCTCCCTGCATCATGGAGATTTTCTGGATTCAAGCACTGATTTTGTTTTTTTTTTTTCACTTTTACCTGCTCTCTTATACAAGGAACTTCCAGATTTTGCACACTTCCCACCTTTTCCAGGAGCTCTTCCAGAAGAATGATGTCATTTTGAGTAGGTATTGTAATAATTCTTTGCAGGTTGGTGTTTCTTCCAGAAGAAAATATGACAAGAAACATCCAACTGAGATTTCTCTGGGGAAAAAATGATACAAAGAAATCTTGTTGTGAGGAGAAATGTGGTGGTGATGGTGGGATATTGTTTTGGTTTTTCACCAAGAACTAAAGACCATGAAAATCACATCCCTACTTTATGAGATCCTAAAGTCCCTAGTCTGACAACCTGACTCACTGTTTTTCATAACCACACAAGTCTTGCTCAGTTTCCAGAGAGTTGCTAGCTTCGCCCATTTTAATGTCCCTGAATCCTCTATGTGATGCTTTATTTCCCCCCTCCCCGCATCACACAGCTGCAAGTGTCTTGCATTTCTAGCTGACTGATTTGGTTTCATTTGGAAGCCAAAACAAAGTTTTAGATGATACTCTGAGATGTATCATCAGCATCAGTTGATAAAATCAATCACTGAGCATAGCTCTCGCTAATGAATTGAAATAATATTTTAATTTAGATCTAAAAGAATGAGATCTCTAATGGGTTCTTCACCAAAGATACTGAGAATTAATTCAATCTCATCTAGGATGAAATTAGGTGGCAACAAAACCTCATGCTTTAAAGCCGAGAACCAATCAGAACACATTATGTGTTTGCAACGTGCTGGTTCAGAACTCAAAGTAATAACAGCTATAAAGCAGTCTCTAATCAGTACAAATGAATAACACATTCTGCTCCTTTGCCTTGATTTCTTTTTACATTCTTCCGCTTTCTCAATCATCTTTGCACCTAAGAAAGTATTGCACTGAGACTTGAAAAAGGGCTCATTCTACATTCAGAGGACCGCAACTGAGCTTGAAAGTGAAGGGTATGCTCTCCAAAGGGGAGGGATGGGGGTGAGAAATGCAGATTTTTTAGAAGAAAAAACGGTACAAAATGGCAGCAAATCTAGTGGTAGCAGCTGTAAAACAAAGGCTGGTACCTGGAAGTTAAATGTTGCCAAGCTCTGACATATGCATTGATCTAAAAGGAAGTCCTTTTGATCTGCAGATGACTTACAGTTGTTTAAAACATGCATAGGGTTACTTTGTAAGGCAAGTAACATTGATAAATGGTACATACCCACAATTTAATATATCTGACACTAAAGGGGGGGAGGAATAGGAAGAGTGAAACAAGCACTTTTCCCTGTCAAAATGTTAAGAGCAACGATGGTAAAGATATGGGGGGTGGGAACCCCACAGCCAGGATGCCAGGGACATAATAAAGTATCAAAGATGTTATCAAAAAGTCACACCTTTTGAGAAACATTTTCTGATAAAAGCCTAGGAACACAGAGGTCAAAGTATCTTTGAGGATGCCATGTTCAAGGTTCACCATGGACTTGTTGGAAATCCCATTTGGTGCAGGAAGGCAAGAGCAATCTGCAAGCTGGCCTGGTCCCTTCACATGCAACTGCACACAGGAAAGAGCCAGCCTCTACCTTAGAGGTGGATTAACTAAGTGCCCACATCAAACACCTTTTGAAATGGCCTTTGGCTAGGAACGCTCAGGAATACACAAAGGCACTAGGGGCTTAAGTGGAGCTCAGGAGCCAAACAAAGGATCTTCTGCCCTGCAGGAGATGCAGAATTGTAATCACAACAGAGATGGAATCAACATTCTCTACCCAAGTAAGTAGTAGGTTTAACCAAACTAAGACTGCAAGGGAAGTTTAGATAGATTACAATAGCTGCTTTCTTTAGAATGCCTGTTGCTAGTTTGTGACTTGCATAGGAAGTGATGGAAAGTAGTCTGTGCAACTTTATTGTTTTGCTTCTTTGACAATGTTTTTATTTTTTTACTTTCAATAAAGTTAATCTTTTAGAAATTGTCTAGTTGTGGCATGGAGCGCTTGGGGGTTTAATCGAATTCCAGATGCCTACTGTTCTTGGCCCACCTTAATTTGTCCCTTTGCTGTTGAGACGGTGATGAAAGATTTACCAAGAATTCAAAGAGAAATAAGCCTTGTCGCTGGATTTGGAAAGAGGCTGCTGGGTTTCCCTCTCCACAGCCTGGACCCCAGACCCCAATATTGCTTTAGAACAATCTTTTCTGAGTTCACTTTCCTGCTGGTTTTCAAGCCCAGCCCCATGTGGAATGTATTGTGCTACTGTAGCTGAAAGCTAACTGATGTGTGTATAACTATGTTGGGTCCAGTGTTGAAAGAACTGACATAGGTTGTGCACAAGTCAAAGTTGGACTAACATACAGTTGGGACACTGTTGGTCTCAGCTGCTAGCAGCAAGGTCAAATACAGGAGAACCCCTAAGCTATTAACCTCTATTCAGGGCTGGTTAGGCCTCATGGAGAGTACTGTGCTCAGTTCTGTACACCACAATTCAAGAAGGATGCCAACAAACTCAAGCAGGTTCAAAAAAAATGCAACAAGGATGTGAAAAGGTACAAAGTTTTTGGAAACAAATTTTCAAAGAATTAAGTTGTATCTGTGGAAAAGATATAGAATGTAAGGCTGAGATTGCTTTGTTATCAATATATGAGAACGTGGAATATGACAAAATGATTAAAGAACTGATAACTAACCTAATAACAGCAGCTAGATTGATTATTGCTAGACAGTGGAAATTAAAGACTGAATTACAAATTGAAGAATGGTATAAAGAAATATGGAATATAGCATTAAATGATAAATTAACTTGTAATTTAAAGATGAAGAAAGGAGAGTTGAAAAAGAACAATTTTTATGTAATATGGGGCAAATTTTTGGAATATGTGTTAATAAGGGGAAAAGGGAGAGCTCCAAATCAAGAATCTATGCAGTTCTGGAGAGGAGGACAATAGAAGAAGAAGAATGAGAAGAAGAAGAAAAAGAAGAATATGACAAGAGGTCCCGTATATGGTAGTGGGGAACACTGTTATTGTGTTGTAAGTGTATATGTTTTATGTATATGATTTGTTTTTGTTATAGTTATAAATAAATAAAAAAATATTTAAAAAAAGAAAGAGATCAATAACAATTCCCTCAGAGACACCTTCTGAAACCCCAAGGCAGCAGACAAGAGCTAGTCAGTGGTTTATTGACAAATTTGGAAGGGTAGATGCTCCTCATGACAGTCTCCATTGCTGATCTCCCCCTCCTAGATATCCCAAAAATGCAGTCAGCTGGATCAGTAAATTACAAAGTGGTCTTTTGTAAAGCAAATGGCTATTTATTGCCCATTTAAAAATGAGACACCCTCAAATACTTTGCATTGCAGCATAAATGTCTTGCAAGAATATATTGTTGCTAACAAAATCATGTATACTTCCAATGGAGAATCTCAGAAGGAACAGAGAAGTCTGAGGAGATCACAGATGATGTCATAGTTCCTCCTAAACAGAACATTCCAGCCTTCTGACCCTGTCAGCGCTGGATCCGCTATTCCCTTCCTAAAAAGTCTAGTGAAAGCAACCACCACTTAATTCCTAGTGAAGATCACCTCACATAGTGCAAGGAAGAAATTTCATACATTTAGCTTTAATCAATAGTTCAATGATCCACAAAGAGATTTGAGTCCCAGTTTAGGTGCATATAACTAGTCTGGGGGAAACTGAATTCCCTGCTACCTCCTCCCCACATCGGCTTCTCCAGCTTCCCTCAAATGCTACACAGGTTGATGAACCCTGCTGAATAAGCTATGCCATGATGGGGAAAAGGAGGCATACCTGAAGGTACCTTCTATGAGAAAAATGCTTCTACACACAAAAGACAGATTCTGAATTCAACCCAGGATGGCAGGTGATGTTCTCCTTTCCCAGACAGAATAAAAGTCAAGCATATACCTTGATAACTTCTCTCCTTGGATCCCATGGTATTGGATAACTATTGGCTAGTATCTAATGTTCCATTCTTGGGCAAGGTGCTAGAGTAGATCATGGCTTCTCAGCTCCAGAGGTTCATGTATGAGACCGATTATCTAGATCCATTTCAATCTAGCTTCAACCTGGTTATGGCATGAAGACTGCTTTCGTTGTGTTGGTGGATGACCTACTCTGGGAACTGGGCATGGAGAGCCATCCCTGTTGGTTCTGCCAGACCTCTCAGCAGCTTTGAATATTGTCAACCTTGGTATCCTTCTGAGCCTTTTCTCTGGAATAGGACTTGGAGACATTTTTTTTTTTTTTGTGGTTCCTGTCCTTCCTAGAGGGGAGAACTCAGAAGGTGGTGCTGGGGGACTCCTGTTCAACACCCTGGCCATTGGCCTGTGGGGCCCCTCAAGATTCTGTTTTGTCCCCTACACTATTTAACATCTACATGAAATGGGTGTTCAGATAATCAGGGGAGCCTTCACAGGTGTGTTTTGCAGGGACACAGGAGAGAGCCTTTTTCTGTCGCTGCTCTGAGACTCTGGAATTCCTTCCCACAGAAGGCCAGACTGACCCCAGCTTTGCTGTCCTTTGGCAAGCAGGCAAAGACTTTTCTTTTCAAGCTGGCTTTTCTTTAGTGACTGACTGCTTAGGAGAGGTTTTAAAAAGGGATGGTCTGCATTTTTTTGCTTCTAAATCTTTTTTTTAAAAAATGCTAACATTATAAATATTATGCTACCAATTCTTTATAATATTATGTTATTAATTCTTTTTTGATATTTACATTTTTAGCTTTAATATTGTGTTTCTCATGATATGAGCTGCCTTGGGTCTTTTTTTTCAGGAGAAAGGTGTGTGGTAAAATATTTTAAATAAAAGATTTCAGTTCTACGTTTGGAATAAAACATTTCTAGCTGAGTTTAAAAACAGGAAAATGGGAAATCACTTTTTCATAGTTCCATTATATGCCACTTAAGGGATCACATGGGAGAAAATGAGCAAGATTTGGTATAAGAGGTGAAAAACCATCTTGGTACACACTAGCCTTTTATTATCTTGTATCAGTTTCTTTTTACTCTCTGCAAATCTTCCTTCTTGAGTGCATTATGTGGAGAGAGTCTTGATTTGTTATGAATTCTAGATAACAGCTGAAGATGCAGTATGGGTCCAAGAAAGAATAAATTGATTTAATTCTCTATAATAAGGATGTTCAGTTTACTAACAGATCATGAGAAGAGACGGCAAACACTTCAGAACTGTTTGCATTGCTTGGTGGAGGTAAGAGCCAATTGCTGTTATATCCTCATTGCTATTCAGATGGATATACTAGAAAAGAAATATCATGGATAATTATATTTCTGAAAGGAATGGTTTCGACATATCTGGTTTTCAAAAAGTGATTGATAAGGGGGGGAGGTGTACTGTCATAAAATGACTGTTTTTCTGCTTTACATTGAAAGTAGGATCTTTTACCAAATATATGATTACTAAGCCATTACTGTTTCTACACAACACATACACACACACATATTTTCTTAATCCTGCAAATACCAAACAAGTTTTGGAAACCATTTCCTTGCAGAGCTAAGAGTGACAATTTTGAAACTGCTTATGTATGCAGACATAAAAGTGCACTTAGTAGCTGTAATTACAGCTTTTACGACAGTCTAATTAAAGAGCTCATTCATCATATATATTGTCTTTCTGGCTGGGAACATTATAAATCAGCTTAGGAGTGGGAGGAGACAGCAAATTTCCTCTTCTTTTCTACCTACGCTTCAAACATAAACCTCAGTTATTTTGAGAGAAGGGAGGCATTTCTCAGATTATAGTACTCAGCTTCCTGCTTTCTTAGTCTCTCAGCTCACCTAACAGCTTTCTATTCATTTGTGAAGTTATTATGATGGGCCCAAGGCACCGGAACAGCTAAAACAGCACAGTGGAACACATGGCTTGCCAAATGGTGTTGGACCAGATCTACCTGGCAAAGCCAGTGGCGAGGGATCACTGGAGTTGCAGTTGAACAACATCTGAGATGACCACACATGTCCAGGAACTCAGCTAAAGGAACAGCCTCAGTGCTTAGGTAAAGGTAAAGGTTCCCCTTGACAATTTTTGTTCAGTCGTGTCTGACCCTAGGGGGCGGCGCTCATCCCGCTCTTCAAGCCATAGAGCCAGCGTTTGTCCGAAGACAATCTTTCCGTGGTCACATGGCCAGTGTGATTTAGACACGGAACGCTGTTTACCTTCCCACCGAGATGGTACCTATTTATCTACTCGCATTTGCATGCTTTCGAACTGCTAGGTTGGCGGGAGCTGGGACAAGCAACAGGCGCTCACTCCGTCGCATGGATTCGATCTTACAACTGCTTGGTCTTCTGACCCTACAGCACAGGCTTCTGCGGTTTAGCCCACAGCGCCACCACGTCCCTCACGCCTCAGTGCTTAGTTCCCAGCAATTTCTGTCTCTATCTGTTTTACATAAGACTTCCAGACGTTCCACACTCCTTTATATTGTCTTTTTGCCTGCTTTACACATGACCCGCATTCATCACACCATATCAAACAATGTGCAAATATTATCAATAAACAATAAATACATTCAAGGGGAATCTATTCATGGAGGGAAGGGGAAATCAGATGCAGTCCTGCTGGTCTCTGCCCTATAGCCACACTTTGATCTGTAACCATCTATAAGGCATATTGACTCTTGCAGCATAAATGGACTCTTGTGTCCTTAAAAAAAGTACCTGCTGAACATCCGGATTTGGACATAGTAACATCCCGTTGCTATTGGAGGCTCCAATACTTTGGCCATCTCATGAGAAGAGAAGACTCCCTGGAAAAGACCCTGATGTTGGGAAAGTGTGGGGGCAAGAGGAGAAGGGGATGATAGAAGACAAGATGTTGGACAGTGTCATCGAAGCCACCAACATGAATTTGACCCAACTCTGGGAGGCAGTGGAAGACAGGAAGGCCTGGCATGCTCTGGTCCATGGGGTCACGAAGAGCTGGATACGACTTAACGACTAAACAACAACAACAACATTCTGAACTGAATCCTGGCAGGATCAAAACAGCTGCTTTCAAGGAATAATAGTAATATTTGTCTGTCCTGCAGTATACATCTCTAAGCTGAGAGGAGATGCAAGTTGGGGCAAAACTAGGTTTTCAACACCAGAGGTTCTAATTCAGGAGTTACAGAACAAAGTAGCCTCTAAATGGCAGAAAGAAGAGAAAACAAAGCACAGGAAAGGTCGTCACTGTGGAGGTAGAAGAACACAGTTTAATACAGGAATGAAAGAACAATGAGGCAAAGGGATGGCAGGCATGAAGAGAGGAAAATGCCATGGCATATATTACTGCAGGAAAGAGGGTGTGCCCATTGTTTCCACTGAGGATAGCAGCCTATAGATACGTACACATAACTGAAGTGAAATAAATAAGCACAAAAGTGCTGTGGTTTTTAAAAAAAAATCTACAAATCTTTAGAGGAGTAAAAACCACCAGAATTGTATTAGATTACTCATGAAATAAATCAGGATAAGAGGAACATCATTTGCTGGCAACAGACTATACCAGTGACATTGGCATCAAAAATGTACACAGAGTTGAAGTAAATGGTATGGCTAGAACAGCTTCAATATGGCCTATAGGCATACAATGCAATATACACGGGCAACACCCACTTATTTAAACCCCTTAGGAGTACCTTAGTAATCAGCCAGACATATGGGTCTATCTGCACTGGATTTTATACAGGAAGGTTGTACTCAAATATGCTATCTATTCCAGCAAGATGTGGGAATGAAAAAGTATGGCAATACACAAATGCCAATAACATGCATGTTTGCACTCCCCTCAAGGTAGGGGCGTTAATGGTCCATGTATGGAATCACCCATGAAATGGAATGAAATGGTATGATAGGATGCACTTCCCTATGTGCTGGGACTACAAGCCACCAGTGACTTCAGTATTCTGCAATTTATTTATTTTATTTATTAGATTTGTATCCCGCTCATCTAGACTACATCTACTCTGGGTGGTTTACAGTAAAAACATGAAAAACAACATATAAACAATTAAAACAACAATTCAAATCAATAATATTAGTGGCATTCAAGATGGAAAAGCAAAGTGGAAGTTAAGATAAAAAAAGAAAATCAAGTAGTGACTGGAGGGAAGGCCCACCTAAAGAGCCAGGTCTTAAGTTGGCTCTTAAAAACACCCAACGAGGGTGCCAGGTGAATTTCTGGGGGAAGTTTATTCCAAAGTTGAGGGGCCACTGCCAAGAAGGGCCAGTTTCTTGTTCTTTCTTTCCATCCCTCCCTTGGCGTTAGGCCCCTCGGCCACCTTTCCTGGCTGTATCGAGTGATTCAAGTAGATCTAAGTGGGAGAAGGCGTTCTGCTAGGTATCGAGGTCCTTGACCATTTAGGGCTTTATATGTCAACATTAACACTTTGAAATCAATGTGGAAATGAATGGGCAGCCAACGCAAGGCAGCCAGAATGGGAGAAATATGCTGATGTCTTCTCATCCCACAAAGAAGTCTGGCCACCGCAATCTGCACCACTGAAGCTTCTGCATCAAGCTCAAAGGTAGCCCCATGTAGAGCGTATTACAGTGGTCTAATCTCCACTATCTAATTTTTTGCAACATGAGGTAAATTCAGTCTGAAATTTCATAATGTAGGCTGTAACAACTCTGGCTTCAAGTTACTGAAAAAAATGAACAACCACCACCCAGCCATTGGGTCAGCTGTAAAGAAATGTTAAGAAACTGCTTACAGAATATTTGTAAACATTCCAATTTCTCAGAAGTTTAGAGACCATTATGGTGGCCTCTTACCCTTCACCAAAAAGGATGACATACATCAACAAAAAAGAGAATAAAAAGAGAAACTGTTTTAGTTAAAATTAAATATGTTAATCTTTATGTAGAATTTAAATTTTTAAATATGAAATTAGTCATGACTTTTATTATTTAAACAGAATTGTAATGGCTCACAGTCAAGTGAGAAAGACTGAATTAATGACATGTAAGTCTGCTGTCCAGGTGCTAAGTATGAATAGTCATTTTCAGGCACTTGATCTTCCTCCTATGATTCTTTATATCAGATATGGATTAGACAACTCTTCAGACAGTGGGTACAGTGGACCCTCTACTTAACAGAATTAATCCGTATTGAAATGGTGGCTGCAGGTTAAAAAGTTTGTAGGTCGAGGCTCCATTGACCTACAATGCATTGAAAACCTATAAATCCGTAACTGGCCATTTTTGTTCCGTTTTTGTTCCATTTTGGGTTTTTTTCTGGTCTGTAGGTCAATTCTCCGGCTGCAAGTTGAACTTAAATTTTGCAGCCAGAGAAGTCTGTAACTCGAAAAGTCTGTAAGTCGAGGGTCCACTGTAGTTCAAAAAGAGGACTACCTTCTGAGATGCTTTCACATGAAGACTTGTGCTCCATAAACAAGGATATGTGACTACTGTAGCTAGGACATGAGATTTAAAGGCAGATGAAATTTCTAGTTGGGAGGGCTAATTATAATGTGGGAGTTAACACTGTTAGAATAATAGCCATCTTTTAGACTCTTACAATATCTCATCTGTGCAGGAGTGATATTAATAATGTCAGTGAATGGGATATATGTGTGTCCATCACAAGTGTGGTATGAGCGGTGCTACTGAGGACAGGACGTTTTGGATGTCACTTATTCATAGGGTCACCATATGTTGTGAGTGACTTGACAGTACAGTGTGTGTTTGTGCACGTGTGAATGAATGAATTAATGAAACAATACTGAGAGTGAGAAAAGTAACAGCAATTATGCGCCTAAAGATTAATCTATAAGTATGCTGGCTGGATTGTAGCCAAAAATAGCAGCTGTCCTTGCAAGGGGAAGTAAGACTCTGCAGTACTGTAAGGACTAAATCTATCCTAGCATTTATTGCAATGCCTTATTTTTCTTGCTTCTCTGCTCTCCCAGGGGGCTCTCAGAGCACACTCATAAACCTCAAATGCCTAGAGAATTGGACCAGATTGCTAAATCAGGGCTTCACAAGAGATCCTACAGAGTCTGTTTGGAGCATTCCATCTCACAACAATGTTTTCAATCAATAAAAATCACATTTCAAAACTCTCCAGTTTTGTTCACTGCCTTATTTGCAGCAACTTTTCCTTGCTTCCCTTGGTGTTACATGGGTCAATATGGTCACACAAAAGGGTGAGGAATATATTCTGTCAAAATGCTCATAAACTGAAGATTGGTTTCCAAGTGGCAGGGGGAATGGCAGTTTCAATATTTTGTTAGTTTTTAGATAGCCTTGCTGAGAGTTTCTGGGTCCTTGGTGTCTTCTGAACATTCAGACATTAAAAAATTCATCTTTCTCGTCTTCAGTATGCTGGCATCTCTATGTCTCGTGGGAAATGTAGTTTGTCAAAAAAGTAATTCATGTTTCTCTACCTCTGTAACTAGAAGCTGCCTAGCAGGGAGCAGTAAAGAATGATATTAGAATGGATTGACATTTTCAGCCAACTGAACCATGTATTGTCACTGATCTATCAAATGAAAACGCAAACATGCTTATGTTCTAACTTTCTGTCTCCCTCATGCAAAATCTCGGTCCTGAAATGCCGACATTTGGCATAAATGCCATAAAGCATATCTTTACATTTCTCTTCCCCAGCTAACACTACAATCAGATTTATAACAGCAACAGGACATCCTTTGCTACTGCTCATTGCAATGCAAAGGGTGATGTTAATCAAAGCTTGGGAAAATTACCTTTTGGGGGACTCTTAGTGGCATGCTATCTAGGGGACTCTGGGTCTTGTAGTCCAACATGTTATGCTTCCAAACTATAATTTTCATCAGGATTATGGCTAGATCTGGCTGGATAGCTCAGTAGATTAGGTCTTTGGCTGAGGAGCCAGAGATTGGGAGTTTGATTCCCCACTGTGCCTCCTGTGAGTACGGCAAGCCTGATCAAAGGGCACAGTCCCAGGGTGTCACTAGAGGAAAGGAAAGGTAAAACCACTGCTAAGTGTTCTCTACTTGGAACCCCCTGAAGAGGGTCGCCATAGGTCAGAATTGACTTGATGGCACATAAGTATTATTTATTATATGGTTAGAGAGAGAAAAGTTAAAACTTGCCTTACTCTGAACATATGCATCAATAGGGGGTAGGGACATGGAAAGTTGCACTTAGACACAATGGAACATATGGAGTAGTTGATTCACTAAATCCCCATTGATTTAGTGGGCCTACTGTAATGTGATTTACTACACTAACCAGCAGGATTTGGGGCAAGTGTGTAAACATCTATGAAGGTATTGGGTATGTGTGGGTAAATGGGAACAGGGCCATATATGATATCTACATACTTCTTATTTAGCCCTACATATTAATAGTTGAATACCACAATAGGGCTTTAGTCTCAGTGGAACTGGAGGAGATGGGATGGAAGCTTTGCCTAGGGCAGGTTAACAAATTCTATGGCATGGCTGCAAGCCACAAAATTAATGGCCAAAATCTCCTTGGGCTGTTTCATTTATGCAGTAGAAATAGTATTATTGTTAGTGGTAGATCACCTCCAACTGAATACTTCCTTTTTCAGGATGCACACACTTTGTCTCATTGCATGTGAGTGACAGACACCCTGAAATAAAAAAGCAAGTCTTTAATCAGTGACTATCTGCTGCTGACAATGTCTGTTCCTTTTGCAAAAGTGAAACCACCCAACAGGATGCTGGCTGTTGTAAAACATTCCAAGTCCATTTTTCTATGATTTTATGATTGTTAGAGCTTTATGTTTGACCTATAATAGCTAATACAAAACAGATATCCCTGATGTGGTGGGACACACACAAAAAAGCAAAACTAATAAGCAGGAGACATATATGAAAATCCTTTACATGATAGAAGAGGATCAGTCATTCTGTTCTGCTCCTCAAGCCCAGTCATGTAGGGGTCTCACAAAGAGTCAGAATATTAATTCCTGGTTTCCGAGTCACTTTGTTTTACAATTCTGTCCTTTGCAAAGGGCTCACCTCCTATTCTGTGTGCTTAAGTTTGCCGTTCAGTCAAACTTCTTTGCTAAGAAAAAAATCATGGTAGATTTGGATTGGAAAAGTTCCCACCTATAAGCCTCACCCATGTACTACTCTTCTGAATGGGATAAAGGGTGTTGAATGCAAGGTAGCCTTGAAGGAATATGGATACCTGAAAAGGGAAGCCTTCATCTTCCAATGTCCACATTCAAGTTTGTAGGAAGGGATATCCAGCACAAATGGAGGAGGTTTAGGTAACACTTGAGCAGCCCCACAGTGCTTTAGGAAGGTGAGTTCATTCAAATGAATCTCGCAGAATTCCTTCGGCCAAGCCGTAGTCTGAAAATTAAGACAGCTGGGATTTTGTGTTTGTGTCTGTCGGAAAATGGATCCATTTTAATCAAAACGCATCAGTAAATGCCAGTCGTGGCTTTATTGTAGAAAGGGGAAGCAATTGAAAATGAATAAGCTGAACATACAGACATACATATTTCATTTTTTCTGGAACCAAGTGATTATTTTTGTGATGTGATTGGAGGGAATAGCTATTAAAAGGTCATTTTTCTTGTTTATTTTGAGGTGCTCTTTTTACATCAAAGCTTATAGAGATAATTAATAGTGGTGGTGGGGATGTCTGTTACTCAAATTGTTTATGGTCAATTGCCTAGTTTTTCTAAAAGACTTTGTTTCAGGATAGCCATTGTCTAATCGATAAAACAAGATGGCTTTGACCTTACTTCAGCTTTCATTGGATACCTGTCTTTCTATAAAATGTACTGTTTTCACAGATTTGAACAAGATGAATATGTATTGGATTTTCTTCTTATTGTCACATGGGAAAATGAATAAATAATTGCCATTGTGTCATAATCAATCTAAATGATTGCCATTTTACAATAAAGAATTGGTTCTAAAAAGTTGAAACATCATCCATTACTTTAAAAAAGAAAGATGAGGGCAAGAATAACATTACAATTGTTGTTTATGTGTCATCATGCAGGACCAACTTATAGTGATCCTAATAAGGCTCTCAAGGTAAGTGAAATATATAAAGACTGGTTTCACCAGTTCCACTCCTCAAGGGAGTTTCCATGGCTCAACGGAGTGTCCTGAGGATTCTTGACTTCGCACTTCTTGCTGATTCATTTACCACCCCAATAGGTTTTGTGCAATTTGGCAAGCTAGGACACTGCCTCCTAGTGGGTGCTTGCCACGGGGGATGGGGCATTGAACCATGCAACACACATTGGAGCAGTAAAGGAACTGGTATGAAGTGCTGAACCAGCAGTTCATGCCTGTCTCTAATCCTAATTCATAAATCTGTCCACTATTCTACACTGGGTATGCAACATTATAACAGCCTCCTTGATTTCAGAGAGTGCACTTATACATTTCAAGTTTCAAAGATGGTGCATTGCACATTGGATAGGTAGATGGGTGTGTAGGTACAGGCATAGGTATGCATAGGTGAAATGCTGTTGAGTTTTCTTCCATTAAAACAAAGTTGCACCTCACCTCATAAAGATACTTCATGTTCATTGTAAAGCTTACATTAAGACAAAGAGCAGTAGAAAGCACAGTGCTTCTGAGCCCAGATTTTCAATGAATGCAATTTAATGCGTTTTTCAAGAGGTTTTTGGTGCCACTTCATAAACATTTCTAAATTTTCTACTTGCTGAAAAAATTGCAGGTGTAACTGTAATTTCTGAAATAAGAAATCCTCTTAGTGGGAATAAGTGCTACATTATAATATTAACAATTGCTCTTAAAGTTAGAAATTAAATCACATAACTTTCATGTAACTGACTGAGTTGAAGACTTGACTACAGAAAGTAAAGAGCATTGTGATTTTGAAACCTTAATCCTAATAAGAATGATGGCCTTTGAAAACACCCTATGTTTTGTTTTCCCCACCCTCATATTATTTATTTTGTTGTTAAACAACTTTGTTAAAGTTCCAGGCAACAAAAAAAAGCCCTCACTATGTAATCACTGGAAGGACAGATCCTGAAGCTGAGGCTCCAATACTTAGTCATCTCGTGAGAAGAGAGGACTCCCTGGAAAAGACCCTGATGTTGGGAAAGTATGAAGGCAAGAGGAGAAGGAGATGACAGAGGATGAGATGGCTGGACAGTGTCATCGAAGCTCCCAACATGAATTTGACCCAACTCCGGGAGGCAGTGGAAGACAGGAGGGCCTGACGTGCTCTGGTCCATGGGGTCACAAAGAGTTGGACACAACTTAATGACTAAACAACAACAACAAATATAATCTGCTAAAGAAATACAGAACCTCTTGATTTTAATCCCGGAGATTTGAAGATAATTTAGAGTTACAATTATACCCCAGAAATTACTGCAATTGTAAAAACAGTGTTGGAAACATGATGAAAGTACTATGTAGATAGGATCCAGGATAAAAAAAATCCTTTGCTGCTATAGACCAGCATTGGCATAACATATGCAATTTGTAATGGGATGTCTTTAATGTATATGTGTGATATGGAGGGATGTTATCCCACATAAAGTGTGTATTTGGCAATAAAAGATAATATAGGGTTAATATAAGCTTGAGTCAAATAGTGGAAAATTAGGATTAGTCAACAAGGTTGTGAACCAAAGCTAAGCCAGAATTAGATATAAAATACATGTGATGAAACTGCTTTGGCACTGCTGGTAATTAATGTGTCAAAAACAGAAGTATAAAATTAGCTCCCAGGCACAGTTAGAAAGGTGGAATTCGAAGGAAAACCTGCTAAGAGAATATGAAGGCCAAATAGGACAAGGTACATAGAAAAGTTCCATGATGATCTTTCATCAATTAAAATATATAAATAAAATGGTGTACCTTTGCGGTCAGACAGGAGAGGTATTTTTGCTGTAATAGCAAATGGCTTGCTATTTTTCATGTGATGAGCAAAGTAAAGAGTTGAGCTGAGTCTGGAGTATGAGATGAATACGAAAGAAAAGTATGGATACACTTTCACATGACTAAAAGTTGGTACAGACAGGGAACTATATATGTAGGAAAAGAGGAAGAGAGGGCAAAAAGAGAAATGGGAAAGTATATTAAATCACCAAGGGTACCCAACTTAGGTCAAACCTGGCCTTTAATAAGCATTTCAAATATAAGCTACACTGTTACATGGCAGGATGACTGCATCTTGTCCCGAGGATGCATTTTTTAATTGTTTAGAAAGGAAAAAAATTCTAAAATTCACTAGAACAAACAGTTGAAACTCACTGATCAAGGAGAAGATGTCAGCAGAGAAACCAGTTTTGCAACCCCTACAAATCACTTCGCACAGCTTGCAAAATTTCTGCAAGGCTTGTTCTTTCTCTCCACATCCATATGTGCCACAAGCACAATGTGCATTATTAAGCCTATCATTGTGACCTCTACAATTGACTTAATTGGACATCTCTCTCTTAGACAAAACAAATGCATTTTAGCTCAGCATCAAGATATTCTCTCCCCACACCATCTCCGAACTGCTTAAACCCAAAAGGGTTAAATACCAACACAGCCTTCCTAATCTATTAAGAATGCATGAATTATTTCTGCACAAGCAGTGATCTTGTGCTGGTAAAGCAAGTCGACATTCTATAAAGCAATGCTAGAATAAGGGCAGTAAGAACAAATACACACACACACACGCACACACACACACACACACACACACACACACACACAAGCACAAAACATGGCTTCAAATCAGTATCGCATTTGGCACAGTTGTATCAAGACAGCTTGTTCTTGCTCTGTTCCAAATTTGGGGAGTTTGGGGAAAGGGTTCTCAAGTTACGATTTTCGAAAGGTAAAACTGTTCAGAAATAGGTGACCCTAAATTTCCCCAGATTAAAAATAGCTCATGTAGATTTAAAACACCAGACCTGCCTTTCTTGAAAGAGAATAGTTGATCCTGCCTGCTTTTTAAAAATTATTATTGGAAAGAATCCAAGCTGTAGAGGCTGATAAATTGTCTTCAAAAAAGCCTTTCAAAAGGGAGAAACACTGATTTCTTAGCACACTCAGCACATGAGTAGCTCACCAGCAAGAATGGTGCAAAGTAGATACATTGTTGCAGCTTCATTGGCTGGAAGGAGATATCTGGAGAATTTAAATCTTAAAGCAATGAGTTAATGACACATTTGTTTCAGCATTTCATTAAGTCGACAGATGGATTCTCTTTAAATACAGACTCAAAGGATGAGTTTTCTTTAAAGAGTCAAAAAGCCAGACTTGCCTAAAAGAAAGTAATGGAGTGACAGTCCCTCAGAAAGGGGGAGATATTGTCATATATCTCCAAGGAATTAGCATACAATTTTGTATGGCATATTCAAAGTATTTTGCATTTCAAAAACACAGAGAAGTTGTGTTTGTTTCAGCCATGTGCTTTCAGTAAACATTCTCTCAGGATTTCTGAGAGTAGGCTCCTGACACAAGTTGTCAAAGGGAAAATTAGCTTCATGTTTAGAGCAATTTGAACTTTTGAATCTGTCAATCAGGATCTAATTGAAATTTTAACTTCTTCCTGACCAAACAGAGATTTGTGCTTGCAAAAGGATTCTGTGTCTGGTTCTTTAAAAAAAAATTACATTACATTTTTAAAAGAATAGAGAACAAATATTCAGAAGCTTGTTCATTTAATCCATGAAATTACTGTTTTTTGCTTTGTGCCTGGGGATGTTAGCAGAGCTTTGGTGCCTTTATATTGTCATAGTCTCAACCATTCCACTTGTCTTGTCTCTATATGATTGTTTCGTAATTAAGGAAACAGTCCAAAAATGTTTTGGGCCATCCAGTCACTTCTGATGTGTGGTGACTATTTGACTTAATGAGCTCCCAAATGTCCTGTCATTAACAGCTCTCGTCCGATCTTGAAAACCAATAACATCTCATATAAGGTTGTTCTCTCTTCTTACTGCCTCCCATTCCTAGCAATAGTGTCTTTTCCATTAAGTCCTGCTCACATCTTGCAAACTAACAACCTTCCTTTTTTGAGACAAGTTGCTCCATGTTAGGTCTTCATCTTCTTTTACTGCCCACTCCCTCTTCCAAGCAATATTGTCTTTTCTGGTCATTTCTGTATTCTCATTATATGTACATGGTAGGGAGTGCTCATTTTTGCTCTAGTGAGAGTTCAGGCTTGGCTTGACTGAGCGCTCACTTTTCTGCCTTTCTGGTGGTTAGTGGTATCTGTAAGGCTCTCCTCCAACATCACATTTCAAATTAGTTGATGTTTGTATCTGTCTTTCTTCAGTGTTTTTCTTTTATATGGTATGGATGAATTTTATGTTGGTTTGCTAACTCTGAGCCCTCCCTTTTTGATTTCAAAAAGTGAGGAGACATATTTTGGAAAGCATGTACACAACATGTCCTTAAAGCTTTTCCTCCAATATAGCTTTTCTTTCTCAGATTGTCTACATGAAGGAAGACATTTGAAAACTGGAATCTAGCTTTCTAGTCTGTGTTCTGCAGAATGGGCATGGCAACATTCATTAAACTGAGAGGTTAAAGAGTATGCATTTTCCTTCATTGCATGAGTTGCAATTACACCTTTGCTTCACCAGTCCAAAACTGTCCTTCAAAATATTTTGTCACAGAGGGACTACAACCACATCTCAGTTGTCTTCTCCCAGCAACTGTAGTACAATCATGTGTTCATCTTCTAGAATCCCCTAGTACCAGGTAATTCTATATGAGGGAAGTTTCTGTTGGAATTTGTCTGTAGTTTATGTATACTTAAACTTCTGTTTTAAGAAGCCATGAAATTCCATTCTTTTTTAAAAACAAAAGTATCCTCCAATTTTTGACCATGGGATATTGTGCTTCTGTGTCCATCATTCAGAAAGCCAGAAAATGGCCTGATATTGCTTCACAGTATCATGCTCACATTGCCAGAATAAAAAAGGATGCCAGGCTTTAGATAGCAAAGGGCATCATGAATGTTGACAACACCAATGTCAGCAATCATGATGGTCTACTCTCTACCAGATACCCTCTTGTAAAGAGCCATGACAATTGCATTGTGTTGGAGTAAGAAGTGGTTAACTGATGGAAAAGAAGCACTCTTCTGGGATTTTCCTTTGCTTGATATTTCTTTCTGAACGCTACACAATTTGGCCCTAAAATTATATCTTTACAATAATTCCAACTACAGAAGAGAAATTTGGGCAATGATGCAAAACTTGAAATGTATTTATGTTTGTTTTATCATATTTAAAATGTAGAACTCCCTCAGTGGCAGAAGCTGTAAAATGTGGCTAACTTAGCTTATGTGTGGGACACACTGCCAGCATAGCATTACTTGAGAGCATTATGGGAAATTAAAATGGCAGCAGCAGTCAGACCCAATTGCCTAGTGCGCATTGCTGCTTCTTCCCATCACTGTAACCTAGTAAACTTGTCAGGGAGGTCCACTCAAGTAGGAGGGAGCCCAAACTGTTCTTTGATGAAATTGGAAACTTGTGCTGACCTTTCTTCCTAAAGACTTTCTTCCTAAAATTTTGTATAACCTTATTCTCTTTCCATATATGAATTCATGTGAAGGAAACATTGCATAAATATTAGGTGTTGGACGGGTAGGTGGGACTCGTTCAGCCCTGGAAGGCAACCCATCTAAGAGAAGGAAAACTCTGATTTCAAACCCCCACTGAGGTGCCACCATTGTCCTCCATGCCGTGGGGGAACAGGCCAGGTAGGTGGGACTCGTCAGCCCCAGAAGGCAACTCATCTAACAGAAGGAAAACTCTGATTTCAAACCTCCACTGCCTTGTGGCTATATCCACTGATGGAAAAGGCTTCAGGAGTTAACCTCGAGGCAAAATCCGGAGCTGGAGTCCCGGAGGCAGTTCATGTCATTCTGTCAATTCCTGCGATGTTGCTGGAACAAGTTGCATTGGCTCTTGCCTTTCCATTGGACTATTTCAGTGACATGGAGAGGGGGGATTTGCTGGTTGGGTAACAGCCTACCCTCCATATTATTTTACCCAGGCTTCGTGCTCTGGAGAGGACACTCCAGCTTCGTGTACAGCGTCAAAATGCTAGACGCTGTTCCAAGCCCTCCATACAGAGCACATTACCATAGTCTCTCGAGACTGAAGGATGCCTATGATATGATGGAGAGACTGCATTCTTGATCCTTCCCCTACTACTAGGTACATGCTTCATAACCTCATCTCCAGACATCCACACATCAATATGGTCATGTAAGCTTATTTAGCTAATTGCATGTAGGGTTCCTAATATTGGGACAGTGTTGTTACCAGTTGTCTCAACTATATGAAAATATATTCATAAACAGCTGATAATGTGTAGGCCTCTTGACTGCAGATGACCACACTGTTACATGAACCTTTGCTGCTAAGCACTTTACCGTTAGGACAATGTTTCAGCAACGGCCAAAGTCCTGAAATGAAGTTACATTGTGTAATGTTAATGGAGTAAACTATTAATCAGAAATGTGCCTCCTTCTTACAGTTACATATTAGTGAAGTGTGGAACAGATCATTTTTTGGGCTACCATTTCCAGAATCTCCCAGTCAGTATGGCCAGTGACCCAGTGGCTTGGAGGTTCTGTGAACTGTAATCCAAAAAGAGAGGAAGTTTTCCAAGTCCTGCACATGAAATTCTCTTGCAGTACAGTACTTGCTTGTCGAAGAGCAAATTCACAACATATACTCACAGCAAGCTCTAATGAGGAGGTGAGGAGAGCTAGAACTGAAATTTGTGGGCTCAGATTAAAGGCACTTATTTATTATGAAGGCAATCCAGAGTAACTTTGTAAATCTTCATAAAGACTGTTAGGAAAAGTTGCTTAATGAAGCAAAATGTTGAGTACAGTTTTGGCCTAAATGTCAACCGAATTGCCAATAGACCACAGAAAAGGTAATATGTAAATACATATTAAAGACTGTCAGCCAATTAAAGAGTTTTTTTAAAAAAAGAAATCAGTTAACTGTGTCTAGCCCTTAAACAACTGATCAATTAAATTATTGATTTAATTTAAATAAATGTACATGTTGCAACACTTCAGTGAAGGTAACCTTTTGAGGATCCAAAAGAATTGATCAAATTCTGTTAAATATCAAAGCTGAATGATTTTACATTTGCTGTTTTAACAAGGAACAGTCCTCTTCTTAGGAGCCACAGCGGTTATCTGGAGACATAATTTTAATATAAGATTAAAACCTTAGCCATTCTTTTTAAAAAAGAAAATATCACTCCAGTAGTCCTGTGCAGTACAGCCAAAATGAATATATAAAGTCAGTAAGACAGAATGTTTTGTCTCTGCTTCATAAATTTATTAACAGTTCAGTTTCTGGACATCTTTATGCCTTTAATCAGAGGTGCACAGAAGTTTTTGTAAAGGTTTTGGATTGGTACCTGGAAGGTCTGGGTTTTGGCTCCCACTGAGCCACAAAACCTCCTGAGTGACTCTAGGCCTAGCATGATCTACCTGAAGGAAAGGGAAAGGAACCCCCTAAATGCTACATTGGAGGAAGGATGGAATACAGAAGTAAGAAGCAGAGAAGGAGAGAAGGAAACTGGTGATACTGCAGTATTTCACAGCTGGCACTTATATAAACAGGTCATTCCAATTAATGACTCTCAGCTTCCAGTCTATAACCAACTCTGTCTTTTCTGTCATCATGTTGTGTTTGGCTGTGGCTCCTTGCCACTCTTTTGTACTCAGCTCTGCTTAAAAAAAGGTGTCCCCCCACTTCCTGCGCAGCACTGTCCATACTGCCCATGACGGTGCCTCTCTCTCTGGGCAGCACTGCTAAGGGACTTGAGGAATAAAGTCTTAACAACTTAGTTCTACATGATGAAATATAGATTCATCCCATTATTTCCTATATATTCTGCTTTCTAAACTGCTGCCTCTATAGCTTTACATAATTGTCCTGTTTCTTGCATATAAATATTCTGATTTAATATAAATATTTAATCTGAAAGCGACATTCCAACTGCAACAAATATTTTCTTGTTATTACTAAAATAATTAAAAGCTAACATCTCTATGTCTATATTATACAGTGCATGTGGGTGTATTTGCATCTTATTTAGGATGTGGATCATTCTACATTAAATCTTTGGTTGCTCATTTAAAAAAATACCTTTCTCCGCCTACTTTTTTTTGTATTGCATTTGTAACATTCCATTATTTAAATATTTAGCTGTACAATCTTCCATTTTTACTGCTCATTCTATCACAATCTCTGCCAATTTATTTTTCCAAAGATATTTTCAAAGCAATAAATTTGAGGTCTGAGCTTGTTCTTATAATCCTCTAAATCTGAGGTTACATTTGTGAGAAATGCTCACATCCTTGCTACTTATATGCAGTAACCAGACAACAACGAATGCAAGCAGCTCTCCTTTATTAAAAAGCACTTTTGCAAAAGCGGGCGTCCTAACTGGGTAGGCACACCCATCAATACAGGTAGCATGGTCCCTCCCTTGTTTCCCCATTGGTCTGAGTACTCCAAGGTGTACAGCCTTTCCAATATTTTACCATGACCATTTACTCAGTCATCCTGTCCTTACAGGGACTTTAAAAAGCAGCACTGATTCCTCTATATATAACAATTGAAGAGATTCAATGAGTCTGCCAACAACTGTGTAGCTTCAACTACCACATTAGTGGACGGAGATTTTGGTGGCAGCTGCCCTTCTGCTAGGCTAATAATCCAACAAAATATTACCAATATTTACACTGGGGCAGTATAATTAATCTATATTCCCCAACTACTCTTCCTTCTTGTGAGATTGTGGAGACGTTTGTTAACAAATTGTATTCCAGCCCTTGACACACCCTATCAGGGTGTGTATACACCCTGTATCTCCAAAAACGGTCTGGTAAATCTCTCCTATGCTGGAAATAAAAATGTGTGGTCCACTCATGGTGAGTATGAGCCCTTTAGCATTGACCTAGTCCCCAACCCTCTCCCTCCTCTGCCCACAGTGGTGTGCTCTCTGAATACCACCAAACATGATACCAGCTCCAGGTACAAAGATTACCCTGATCTCACCACCAATTTTTATCTTCATCTTTTTTCCCCCTTTCCCTTCTGAATCAACATGGCTAGAAGAAACAGTGTTCATTTTCCCACGTTCTTCCACATATTATCAGTCTTTTCTGATCAGTCTGCTTAGTTTTCTGTGGATTGTGTGTTTTGAATTCAGACAGCATTTTCCTCACCTGATCTAATTGTTGATCATTCTTACCAATGCCTTTTTTATACACATTTAATTTCTTCAGGATGTTTAAGCTCAATTTTAAATTTAACACAATATTTCCACCAGTCTCGTATTTTTTCCTCTCTGTCATTCGTTTTCCCACTTATCTATATTATCTTACATTTTTCATTTCAACAAGACATTTTGAGGCTCTTCTTTCTCTTTACAGTGGGGTCTCTACTTAAGAACGTCCCTACTTAAGAACAATCCAATTTAAGAACAGCTCCATTTGCTAAATTTTGCTTCTACTTGAGAACAGAAATCCAAGATAAGAACAGGAAAAAAACAAAACCTTTCCTGCTCTTTTTTTAACCTTAGGTCATCTTAGGTTAAAAAAAAAATTCTCCCCCTAGTGGTAGAGTACGTATTAACCAGCTTTGCATTAGTTCCTATGGGAACTAATGCTTCAATGTACGAACGCACCTCTACATAACAAAAAAACAGCCAGAACGGATTAATTGGTTTTCAGTCCATTCCTATGGGAAATTTTGCTTCAACTTAAGAACGTTTCAACTTAAGAACACCATTCCAAAACGGATTAAGTTCTTAAGTAGAGGTTCCACTGTAGTTTCTATGGACGGAAAAGAGCAGATACAGATTAAATGGTTTTCAATGCATTCCTATGGGAAATGCAGATTCAACATAAGAACGTTTCAACTTGAGAACCACCTTCCAATACGGATTAAGTTCTTAAGTGGAGACCCCACTGTATTATCTTGAGGATTAATGTCCATGAAGTATGTTGTAATATCCCCTTAGTTTTTCCCTGCCTCTGTGCAAAACATTCTAATTGCTAGGCCTTCTTCCAATAGTTTCTTTTAGCTTTTTATGACATCTTTACATTATTATTTTCATTAAATAATATTTCAATTTAATTATATGCATCAAACTAAAATTAGTCCAGGAATTGTCAATGATTCAGACAAGCAAATTAATATTCTCTAGTTAATAAATTTAACTAAGCTTCAGTATATTTCACTCACACTCAAATAATCAAAAATAAATTAATGGGAAACAAATATACATATTAAATCATACAACATTCATTTCCTTTTCCCCCTTAATGTTCCCAAATAATTTCCCATCACCCAAACTTCATAAAAAAGAGATTCAAAAGTGTTAATCTTATGATAATAATCCTCAAAAGTCTAACAAATAAAAAAATAATTTAAAACTTAATTTTTCACTTCTGACAAGAATCCAACAGAATATAAACATAATTCCATAATAAAGATCTTAAGCCTTTCAAAGTTTCTTAAAGTTTAATTTTATGAAAAATTGTTACTTCCAAACACATGTTGAAGAAATTCGGATAAACAAGTGTATTGTCCAATGAATGAAGTATGAATAAAGTGCAAAGTTTCTATTTATCTCCATGACAGGGGAAACGCATACACACGATTATCAAAACTCAGAAACTTCCACATGCTTTTTCTTTTCATCAAGAACAAAATAATTGGTAACCTGTCTATATCTGATTCATCAACCTGGTCCTTCAGAACACATACCAATGAGGTGAAAGATCCTTTTGGAATAATGAGCATGCTTATACTTCTCTTAGATGGTGCAGACAGGTGCTACTCTAGCAAGAGGTGCTTCACAGGGAAAATGTAGCTGACTTTTCTAAATTATCTCACCACCTAAGTAACAAAGGCAATCCTTGTTAACCTGAGTAACAGCCAAGCCAGTATAACATTTCATTGGAGCCTTCCCACTCATATTGAAATACTTTGCTTAAGCAGGTTGCTGTTTATTACCTACAGCCAGGTACTGTGATCAACCACCCCTAATCTGGAGACAGACCAGGTTAGATATTGCCAGTGGTTTTCTGTTGAGATTTTCTTTCCCTTCGCCTTTGGGCAGCCGTCCTCTATCCACAAGATAGTGGAGGCAGCACTTAATGGATGACAGTACTTCCTCGTCACGTCACAGTGCTGTTCTTGGATCTATTCAATTTTTAATGGGCACAGTCACAAACTGCACTCCCAAACCCTGCTAAAACTGCCACCTCAGTTCAGGACAACTCAAAGAGTTCTATCTGTCATTGTTGTTAGTCTTCTATATTCTGTATAATCCCTACTACAGACCCACCCAGTACCAGAGTCTTGCCTCGGGCTTATTATCATCTGAGAACTGCATTGCTTGGAGGGACCCTATGGATCATTGAGTTCAGCCCGTTTCAAGGAAGCCCATAGGAAATCGAACTCCCAACCTCTGGCTCTGCAGCCACATGCCTTAAACCACTGAGTTATTATTCTTAACATTATTATCCCTTAACATTTCTGGTGCTTGGGAATGGACCCAAGAGTCAAGCTTAAAAATTAGGAACCAAATTCTAAAGATCTGTGGGTGAGAGGACATGTTTTCCTAAATCACTGATTTTTTTTTAATTTCAGGAAGCAAACTAGCAAGTATTGGCAGTAGTTTTAAATGGATAGCCAAGGACTTTGGAACAATTCCAGCTGCTAAAATCATTGTTGGGAAGACAATGACACGGTCCTGCTTCCATGTTCTTTTAATTTCTGTCCTTAATGTCTGGTACTTGACAAATTTTGTCATTTCCATAATTGAAACACCTGTTTCAATGTAGATGTTAAATAGCATAGGGCACAAACCAGAATTCTGAAGGGCTTTATAGGCCAATGGCCAGGGTGTTGAACAGGGGTCTCCTAGCACTATCTTCTGAATTCTCCCCTCCAGGAAGGACAGGAGACAAAATAAAGCAGTGCATCCAAGTCCATTTCCAGAGAGATGGCCCAGAAAGGTACTATGGTCAATGGAAACAAAAGCTTCTGAGAGGTCTAGCAGAACCAACAGGGACACTGTTTCTCTATCCAGTTGCCAGAGTAGGTAATCCACCAACATGACCAAAGTGGTCTCCATCCCATAACCAGGCTGAAGTCAGATTGAAATAGATCTCGATAATTCATCTCATCCAGGAATCTCTGGAGCGGAGAAGCCACAACTTTCTCTAACACCTTGCCCAAAAATGGAACACTAGAGCTAGCTGGTAAATTATCCAATATTGTGAAATCAAAGGAGGGAAGTTATCAGGGTCTTGTACATGCTTGACTTTTAAAGCTTTATATGTTAGAATGAGTACTTTGTATTGTGCCCAGAAATGGATCGGCAGCCAGTGGAGCTGCTGTACCAGGGGAGTTATATGATCCCTGTAAATCCACAGTTAACAATTTGACTTCTGGGTATTTAGACCCATTGAAATTTCCGAACATGAACCCCATATAGAGCATGTTACAGTAATCCAGTTGGGATATAACGAAGGCATGTGTCACTATGGTCAGATCAGACCTCTCCAGGAATGGGTGCAGCTGGCACACTAGCTTTAATGACACACAACCCCAAACCTCCAGACAATCTCTTCCAGCAGTTTTGTATAGATGTTAAGTAACATAGGAGACAAAACAAAACCCTGAGGGACCCCTCAGGCCAGCAGCCAGGGTGTGAAATAGGAATTTCCCAGCACCGCTTTCTGGGCTTTCTTCCAGGAAGGACTGGAGCCACTGTAAAACAATGCTTCCAAGTCCCATCCCAGAGAGATGGGCCAGAAAGATGCTATGGTTGATAGTATCAAAAGCTGCTGAGGGGTCCAGCAGAACTAACAGGGACACAGTTCCTATATCTACTGTAGTTTGTAGCATGGGACATCTACCAAGGCAGTCTCTATCCCATAGCCAAGCTTGAAGCCAGACTGAAACGGTTCTAGATAATCCATCTCATGCAGGAACTCCTGGATCTGAGAAGCCACGGCCCACTCCAGCACCTTGCCAAAAAATGGGATATTAGAGACTGGTTAGTAATTATTTAGTAATTAGTAGAGGAATTTGAATCAGATATTTAAAATGCCCCAAACCCCTTAGAGAAAGTAAAAGGATAATTTGTCCATCCCTAGTTTCATTGATTGCATGTACATTGGTTTGATTGAATCTAATTTGTCAGTGCTAAGTAGTGGCAGTAGCTGTCTTCACATAAATAAATAACATAAGACAAAATATTTTTCTTTTTGTAAACAGCCCCCAAAATTGGAGGCAGTCAAGCTAACATTCATTAAACTTGTGATCTCTATTTTATAGCATCAACTGGGACATGAGGGACAGTCAAGATAAAATCCATTTTTTCTTCTTTCATTATCAAGCATTATTACCCATGTCTTAATCCATGAACTCAAATGTAAGTTTATGTCCCAAAAGCAGATGGTTCCCCCCACTTATTTATATTGGGGATTGTTTTGCAGGGGTGGGGGGACAAAAGATGTTATTTCCTGGTGCATTTTCCCCAAATTAAATTTTCCTGTTGACCTAATTACTCTCAGACCTACCTAGGATTTCTTTTTTAAAAAGATATTCTCTTCATATCTAGTAAAATGTGTAGATCAAACTTTATTGCTCTTTAATTCTTTTATGGATCATTTGTTTGTTCAGATGATGTGTTTTCACCATTGTCTGAAAAATAAACTCATTAGTGTAGATTGTAATTTGGAGTAGACAGTTTTGTTTAGAGGCACAAAGAAAACTTTTTGAAGGATCTCTGGAACAGACATCAGCAATTTTGGGGGTTTGTGAAATGAGCGCTACAATTGTATATGGCTCATTTTTATGCTGGTCCAAGATGACAGTGAAGAGGTCAAACAGAAAACAGAAACCTTTCTTTCTTAAATCAATTTGCTTCCTGTTACATCTTTTACATGTAATAGGCTGAAGACGTCAGTCAAGAAATTGGAAGAAGATTGAGACTTGGAAGGGCAGCTAAAGAATAGTAAAGATGCTTAAGAGAAAGGATGTGTCACTGGAGACTAACGTCATCCATATTATAATATTCCTAATTACTATGTACATATGTGAAAGCAGGACAGTGAAGAAAGCTGACAAAATAAAAATTGATTACTTGAACTGGTTGTTGCAGGGGAATTGTATGGATACCACCGGCCTCTAGAAGGAATATTGTAAGATCAAAGCAGCTCTTCTGGAGCAACTTTATTAACAGGCAGCTAGACAATGACACGATCCTGCTTCCATGTTCTTTAAAACCTATCATATACTACTCTTTCATTTGCAACTGTAGATTTCCAAGACTACGTTCCAAATTTTTTAAAAAAATATGAAGGAAAAGAAGTCTATATCCTGTGACTATCTTGCTTCTGCACCTGATATCCAAGACTGCATTTGTTGGCTGCTGTACCAACATAAGACCACAGGTCATAAATGTTTGAGCATCCACTTTCCTGTCAGTATTGGCAGGAGATGCAATAACCAACATCCACACTGAATTTTGGATGGACACTTCCAGGAGTTTAACTAAACTGAGATAGTTTGACTACACAGAGACCAGCAGCTGCCAAAAAGAGCAGAACTCCTTACATTTCTGGAGTGGAGCCCAACATGAAAGTACCTTTTACAGTATATCTAAAAACTTGCTTAGAGATGACCAGCTTGAAACAAATGCCATTCATGCTACTGTCATTTATCTGGGTGGGCTCAAGGTTATACATTCCAATGGATAACAGGAACAGTGTGATGAGAATGTAGCACGAATACATTGAAAAACTAATATAAAAAGAGAATAAGAATATTTTTCATGTTAAGCACTAGCTGCTGTCCCCACTAAGTCTCTGGAATTAATGGTATATATCTTTCACTTCTGTTCTCAGCTCTGAAATACCCATAAGGAGATTATTTGTTTTATGGAAACTAGGAAATAATCTTTTTTGGGGGGTGGGTTTGGCTTAATAGCATCAAAGAAGTTGGAAAGGAATTAAAAATAATGAAAGGTGTTTAATCTAATAAAGTTTAGTGAGAATAAAATAGAACATGAAAATTCTGTGCACAGTCCATAGAAAATCAGGAATTCCTAAATGCCCAGTAGAATCAATTCAATATTTAATGATATGCTTACCTTTTTGAGGGACTTAGGCATGCTAATTATACATCCCAAGATGCAAGAGTGTGTTGTGGGCTATGTTGTGGGCTTTTGCTAAAATCTCTTGTGGGTTTATTGGTTTCAGCCAATGTCTCAACAAGAATGAGGATGCTGCTGCCATGTCAAATCTTGTATTGTTATTCCCATATTTGGGAGGGAAGAGTTAAACCACATGCCTAATGGGGACTGTCTATCCTATTTCAGGCACTGTACAGCATTAAGGCTCCTCCCTGTTCCTTTGCCTTCAGTCTCTCTGTTGCTTTCTTTGTATTTTGGATCCAGCAAGGAGCTTCACATGTCAGCTCCTGGAGGATGTTTCTTTGGCAAAAATGCCTTGCTAGAAGGACAATAAATTAACTCCTTGAATGCAAATTAAATACATTTCTGTGTAGGCAATTTGTTTTACCTGAATAACAAGGTTTTTTTTTGTTCCAGCTATATTATACTGTATTGGCTTTTACAAGCCACACAAGCACTTCCAAATTATCCTGCTAGTTTTATCAGAACCTCATATCTATAACAGAAGGAGCCCTATTCACAGCTTAAGGGGAACATTGTGAGTTAAAAGGAAGGAGGCAAGGTATATGTTGAAACCTCACTTGAGATCATTATGATTCGGATTCCCAGTCAGGAGAAGGATTGTCAGCTTGGTCAGCTGAGCCCTAAGAATGTCACTTCAGATCTTATGATCAATATTTGGAGTCAAAAAGAGTTCCCAGGTAAAATCTGCATATGGATAACATTGATGACACTGGTGCTCCTGCTTTAAGCCTATCTGCATTCATTCTTCGATTGATTGATTGATTGATTGATTGATTGATTGATTGATTGATTGATTGATTGATTGATTGATTGACTTATATCCTACCTTTCACTCAAGGTGGCTTATGAAGAATTTTAAAAAAACAAGTAATAGATCAATCAAAAATATAATAAAGTACAGCATTTAAAAAGCAAACACATTAATCAGCAAAACTAGTAAATAAAATCCCTGCAAAACTATTAAAATGTTTCCCTATTAAAATGCTTTCTTCAGCAGCTGTTTACTTGTTAAAAGCCTGCCTGAAAAAAGAAAGGTCTTTGCCTGCTACCAGAAGTAAAGCAGGGATAGAGTCAGCTTGAGCTATGGAAGGGACTACTAGAGCCTGGGAGCAGCCTACAAAAAGGCTCTGTCTTGTGTGTGCGCACTGAACATGACTATGAGGTTGGTGGGAGCAATAGAAAGATCAGTCATGAAGGTCTTAAGCATTGGTGTGGGGTATTTCATATGTGGAGATGGTCGTTCAGAGAGTCTGGACCCAAAGCACGTACGTGTTTAGAAGTTAAAGCCAAAACCTTCAACAGTGAATGGAAAGGGGCCAGTAGCTAATGAGGCTGTTATACTATCTATCTATCTATCTATCTATCTATCTATCTATCTATCTATCTATCTATCTATCTATCTATCTATCTATCTATCTATCTATCTATCTATCTATCTATCTATCTATCTATCTATCTATCTATCTATCCATCCATCCATCCATCCATCCATCCATCCATCCATCCATCCATCCATCCATCCATCCATCCATCCATCCATCCATCCATCCATCCATCCATCCATCCATCATCCCATTAGTGAGATGTGCTATTCTGGGCGGTTAACAGAGTGAATCATCTTTGGTCAGTATTCTAGCTGCAGCATCATGGAACCACTAAATTTCCAAACACTCTGCAAATTCACTCTAATGTACATAACATTTCAGTAATCCAAATGGGATGTAACTAGGGCATGCATCACTGTGGCCTGATCAGACATTTCAAGGAATGTGTTTAACTGACACCCTAGTTTTAACTGTGGAAATGCACCCTGGTGAGACCTGAGTATCTGGGCTCATAAATCAATACAGGAGCACATCCAATCTGTGAATCTCATTTTTAAGATGGAGTATAATCTCAACCATCACAAGATAAAGTTCCATTCCTTGACCCTTTAAAACAATTGACCAGGAGTGCCTCTGCCTTATCTAGATTAAGCTTCAGTTTGTTTGGCCTCATCTTCTCCACCACTGATACTATACATTGGTTCAGGACTGGAACAGCTTCCCCAGAACTGGATAGAACAGAAAAACAGAGCTGGTTGTCATCTATATACTGGCATCACTAAACCTACAAACTTTGCACAATCTTTCCCAAGGAGTTTCATATATGTGTTACATAGCCTGGGGGAAAGAACAGAGGCCCAAGTCAATGCCCAGGGCATTGAAAGGAAGTCCTGCAACACCACTTTCTGAGTTCTTTCCCCAGGAAGGACCAAAGTCACTGCAAAACAGTGCTTCCAAACCCTGTCCCAAAGAGATGGCCCAAAAGGATGGCAAGGTCAAAATTAATGGAAGCTGCTGAGACATCCAGTAGAAGCACCAGGGACACAGCCCTCCTTTGCACTTCCCAGCACAGATTGGTCATCAAGATGATCAAAGCTGTCTCCATCCCAAGTTAAAATTCAGAATACTCTTATGGATGGACTTGTGGAGGTTAAAGTTAAGGCCTGTGCCAGATCAAGTGGCTACAGTCACCATCTTTGCTATATCACACAATGCTTTTTCTTTAATACTAGGTGTCTCTTGGGAGCATGCTGTGTATCTGCCACCAAACATGCAAAGTCCTTGTGACCACTCCTTCTTTCCTGTTGCTTCCTTTTGTTATCCTCCTTTCCTCTCTTCTCTATTGTCTGCTCTCTGAAGGTGGAAGTGTGGAGATGTACCTCCTTGCAATATATGTAAAAGAATAAAGTCATTAAGTGTAAGTAAAAGGCATTTTGTTTCCTTTGACTAACAAGCATCCAGTTGGTCAGTTTTATTTTTTAAGGGAAGGGGTGAGAGGGCACAGATGTCTCCATGCTTTTTATCTGCACTAGAAGGGGAATAACCAAACTCCAAATCCCTTCAACAGCTTCTGGGTCCTAACACAACAGCAATGAGAGAAATGAACATGACAGCAGTTTCAGCTTCAGGTTCTGTAAACAGAGATGAGGAAGGAAGGAAGGAAGGAAGGAAGGAAGGAAGGAAGGAAGGAAGGAAGGAAGGAAGGAAGGAAGGAAGGAAGGAAGGAAGGAAGGAAGGAAGGAAGGAAGTTAAAATGCACAAAGGAGTTTCAATATCAGCTCCGGTGCCCTTTGCCAGGTTATGTGAGCTTGGCATTTGCAACACGATCCTAGTTAGCCATACCAAGCACGAACTGCGGAAATTTATTATTAAATACAATAAACCACGAGAGCCAACAAAGTATATTTGGACAAAGAGACCGGGCAGATAGAAAATTTAGTGCCAGGATTTTGATTCCTGTCTAAGTAGGCAAGACTGCAGATACATAAAACATGGACAGTGGTGAGTGTGAATGAGGATGAAACATAAGAGCAGAAGATTTGCTATCAAATCTCTGTGCTTAAGTCTAAGAGCTAAAATATGTGTTATTAATTTTGATGGATAATATGCTATTAAGGTGTCGTGTTAAATTAATTACAATACGCAGAAGATATATAATGCAGAAGATACGGTCTGTGAGCATTCCTAGTAAAAATGATAGTCCATGGCAAAACTGATGATTCATCAGTATGCAGCGTATCATTGGATTTAGGTGTGTAATTTCAGCAGTGCCCAGTTTAAAAATGGGATACATAGCTCTTTTCCATCTTATTCCTCCTATGGAAGTAAGTACTAAAGGCTACATGAGGTATTTTTAGGTATGTGACAGTCAACTGGATCCAAATTTCAGTGATGTCTGTGTGTTTGTGTTAAAATGCTCCTAGGAAGCTCAAGCTGGAAAGCTAAACACACTTATCTGAGGGTAAACGCCAATGAAAGCAATGACACTTTGTCTGAATAAATATTGATAAGAATATCTTGTTTCTTCAGGAGCATAAGCATGTGTATGTAGGAGTTCACCCCTCCTCTATGCATAAACTGTATTGGACACAATAAGGTTTACTTCTGAGTAAGCATGAATGTCCCACCTGTGTTCCCAATTTTGCTGTCAGAGGCATCAGTATCAGCATCTAAATGGCTTGCACTTGATACGAGGCTGAAGCTTTATTGTGGGAACAATATAAAGCAATTATATCATTTCCAACAGCTTGACTTTCCTGAACTGATATTTATTGCTGCTGAAGAGATTTTGTTGTTCTCCAGGGATTCCAAACCAAATTTACTTTTAAGGCACTTCTTTTTTGCAATTCTTAAACACAATATTAGTTCTCTGTCAAGATTGAGGTTTCTGGACTTCATATTGTTGCAATAAGATAAGCTGCCCATAAAGTTTTCAAGGTATGTGGGACAGGGGATTTCAGAAAAATCCCTAGAGTGAGCAAGAAGGGGGAAATGCTATTTTCACAAAGATGAAGAAAAACTGAAAGCACAAGTGCTCAAGAATAACTGGAAGAAAAACTAGAAGACTCTTTTTAGCAGTTTTTACAGCTGGTGTGGCTCATGGAACAGGAGAGAAGGTATCTCGCCCCAGAATTTCAATGAGAGACATATCTGTGTCCCCGCCGTGAGCTGCCCTCAGTTACAGTGCTATTATCTTGGAATTTCTAATAGTGTGTGTGAGGGTTTGATTTTCGGCTCCACATTCAGTTCAAAGAAATCAGTAGATTTATGTTGCTTCGAAACAGGAGAAAGATTCATTGGTGCATTTAACAATAAACAAAGTGTCTGTAACATGATTGTCAGTCTTTTTTCCTTCTGCCAACGGTTCCGGAAGGGGCTTCCAATTGTCTCCTTCTCTTATTTCACTCTCCTCCTCCACTCTCTAGCCTTGGCTTCTCCTCAATAAGAGGCTCTGGGGGGGGGATCTCTCTTCTGTAATCCGCCTCCTCCTTAGGCACTCTCAGTCTCTCTCATAATCCCGTTCAGGGATCCTCCATCCAAACCCACTCCCAACCGGGTAGCAACTGACTCTCCTTTTTACCTCCCCTGTTCCTGCCTCACACTTGACCCTCTTTTTCCTCTCCTTTCCCGCCTTTTCCTCCTGAACCTCTCTCATTGTTACTCTCTGTATCTCTTTGGTCAGCTTCTCAATTTTGTCCCTTGCTGAGCTTCTGCTGCAGGCTCTGGTGCTGGCTGGAGTCTCACCTCCTTATCCTCATTGTGGGGGAGGGACTGCTCTCCAGTGAGTGGGGTATCCCTCTCGCCTTCTGTCTCGCAGTGTCATTGCAATGTGTGGGTAGCGAAAACTGTCTGGGTGGTTGATTTTGCTTCATGTTCTCCAGGTTTGAGTGGAGGGACACAACAGAGCAATTTCTTAGAATTTATGTTGTGACAAATTCCAGTTTTAGTAATATCAAGGAAACTGTGTGACTGCTTTATGCTGGTGTGTGAACAAAACAATAACCTATAAGTCATAAAATGCAGTCCTATTCTATCCTAGTCAGAACTAAGTTCCACTGAATCCCTTCAGGTTTAGGATGTGACTATGTGACTAATTTTTGGATGGGAGAGGTGCAATTACAAATTTTGTGGAAGGGTGAAAACTGGAGTTTAATTGAATTCTGGCACAGTCATTTTGGAAATTAGAAATCAAGCTGGTTCATATTAAAAGGTGAATGGAAAAGTTTCCATTCTCTCTTACCCATGGAGCTGTTCTCTCCATTGATACAAATGGAGAATCCCCTTTCCCCTACACACAGGATGCATACATTGTAGTTCTAGTCAGGCAATGTACAGGAGTTCTGGTTTTAATTATGTAGGTGCTTTATAGTTAAACTCTCCAAATATTGTAAGACAAAAAGTTGGTACAACCTTTTCACTTTTTAAGCACAGTAGCTCTTCATTGATAGGACACATGCCCTGCATGCACAAGGTTTTAGATGTAAAATATACAGTACTCTGTTCCTAGCATCTTCATGGGGTCTGGCCAAAGCGCATGTCTGAGACCCACTTTCAGTTCCTATAGATCCAAAGCCTGCACTTTGGATCTGTCCATGATGTTTCCAAATCTAACCCTCTTTTGCCTCTCCCAGCAAAGCAAAAAAAATTATTAAAAAATAAAAATAAAAATCAGTGGAGTCTGGAAGCAGAGACAGAATTGGATCTCCCCCTCTGAGACCAAACATGGAAGGGCCAGATATGAACCATCTTATTGGCCCTTATACAAAACCCTATGAGCATAGTGTTAAATACTTTACTTGGTACTACATATTGACAGAACACAGAGCAAACCACTCTGACCATACTGACCTCAAAAGATTTCAGAAGCTAAGCAGAGTTTGGCCTAGTTAGCATTTGTATGGGAGACAACTGAATAATGCTAAAGACCTCCAGATAACGATAGAAAATAATTGTACTTGAATTGCAGGAGACGAGTTGCCAGTCCAAGTTAACAAAACTGGATCAGCAGGATCAATGGTCCATCTTATATAAGGCAAGCTCCTACGTAGCCAGACTATCTCTAAGAATTAAAAGGTATTATTTTGCATAAGCTTTCATGGTTGGCAGGCCAATTCATTGACTCATCCACAAAAATATATACTAAATATGCTGTGTTGATATTTAAAGCTGCCACAGGACTCTCCGCTCTTGGTGTTTGTTAATATGTACAGAATTATCTGTAATGGGACAAGAAACCATGTTTTTCTGTACTAAATGACCCCTGTTTCTTTATACTTAGTGAGATGTTGTAGCAAATTGGTGTCTTATTATTATGCTGTTTACAACAAGAATAAATTACATACCTGTTGCCTATAATGCAGTCGTTTAGCAATGCCCCTTAATATAGCTTTTTGGATCTGTACTTAAAGTACAGGGACACTATTTGATCAAGTGCTTTGCCTGGGAATATTTTATTCATATCTGGCAGAATATTTCTTTCATCAATAAATCATATACACTACAATTCTATTTTCTACTCACCATTAAATTCAGTCTTCCTTACTTCTCCTATAGGTATTAAAGATGCAAACTTACTTATGGCTCCCAGAGTCTATAAGGAAGCCGGATGTACTGGGAGAAGACAGCTCTCCATAAAGCTGCTGTCACAATTCAATTTAAGGTTGCAAGCTATTAAATTTTGGTCACTTCTCCCACCCTTCAATGCTCACACAAAACAAAACAAAAACATTTCAAACTATCTGAAACCACAGAGAGCTCTCCGTTGTCATTTCAAAGAGATGGGAATTATTTTGTATCTTCTGTGCTGTTCTGACAGAATTGGCTGAATGAATATATAATGTTGCCCTTGTACCAAGAACAGTGTAAGACATTTGGGGTAAGAGAATGAAAAGGAATAAAATCTCGGATAGTTTGTCCCCCCCCACACACACACCTGCCCCATATTAGTGATTTCTTTTTAATAGAATGTCTTTTTAATAGAAATGAGAGCCAGTGTGTTCCAGAGGATAAAATAGAGGACTCAGAAAACTTGAGTTCAAATTCACACTCAGCCATGAAAGTGGGAGTGTCAATAGTAGGCTATACTTTAAACATTTCATATTCCTCAAAATCCATATTAGGGTCACTGTCATGCTTCATCCAACAGAGTTCTCCTGAAGAGGAGGATGAGTTCTAAGAGCTGCAGCCTGTGCCAGGGAAAGTGAAGTCAGATTCCAGTCACTCTGGGAGCATTCCCTCAGTGTGTCAGGAGACTAAAGAGAATGTTCTGACTTCCACGTATGAAGAGAGCCTGGCCCCTTCCAACCCAAACATCCTCACCAGCTAAGAGTCTGTGAGAAACGAAAGCAGAGCCGAGCACTAGCATACCTTTTGTAGAGTTTTGCCTGCAGATCAAACGCACAATGGCCCGAGTGAAAGCACGATAAACTTTCCTCTTGAAGCCTCTTGAAATGTGGTCATTGGCTTCCTTGCCCCCTTGTTTGTCTGTGCTTTGTTCCTGTCTCTTTCCATTCCTTGACTGAAATATTCTGTGACTGAAACCTTGGATTACAACTGACCTTGCTACTGGATTTTCCCTTGGACTTTCCTGGACCTCAGCACATGCAGGCTTCACAAATTCATGCACCACAACTGACTTTATGGCACATAAAAACAGTCATAGAAATATTCAAGAAATTACTCAAGACAAAGTTATATAAGACTGCTTTTAAGGACATCTTGCCATCAAACAATATAAATTTTATTGCTCTAGAATTATAGTATTAGGGTGCTCAATATTTGAGGGCTATAGGTCAATATCGTAGAATTGCACACATTTCACACGCTAGCAAGGTTATGCTCAAAATCCTACAGCAGTATGTGGACCGAGAACTCACAGAAGTACAAGCTGAATTTTGAAGGGGCAGAAGAACTAGAGACCAAATTGCTGACATGCGCTGGATTATGGAGAAAGCAAGAGAGTTCCAGAAAAACATCTACTTCTGCTTCATTGACTATGCAAAAGGATTTGACTGTGTGGACCACAGCAAACTATGGCAAGTTCTTAAAGAAATGGGAGCACCTGACGACCTTATCTATCTCCTGAGAAACCTATACATGGGACAGGAAGCAACAGTTAGAACTGGATATGGAACAAGTGATTGGTTCAAAATTGGGAAAGGAGTACGACAAGGCTGTATACTGTCCCCCGGCTTATTTAACTTATATGCAGAATACATCATATGAAAGGCAGGACTGGAGGAATCCCAAACCGGAATTAAGATTGCCAGAAGAAATATCAACAACCTCTGATATGCAGATGATACCACTCTGATAGCAGAAAGTGAGGATGAATTAAAGAACCTCTTAATGAGGTGAAATAGGAGAGCACAAAAAATTATCTGAAGCTCAACACCCAAAAAACTAAGATCATGGCCATTGGTCCCATCACCTCCTGCAAATAGAAGGGGAAGATATGGAGGCAGTGACAGATTTTACCTTCTTGGGCTCCATGATCACTGCAGATGGTGACAGCACCCACAAAATTAAAAGACGTGGGCTTCTTGGGAGGAAAGTGATGACAAACTTCAACAGCATCTTAAAAAGCAGAGACATCACCTTGCCAACAAAAATACGCATAGTCAAAGCTATGGTTTTTCCTGTAGTGATGTATGTAAGTGAGCGCTGGACCATAAAGAAAGCTGACCGCCGAAGAATTGATGCATTTGAACTGTTGTGCTGGAGGAGGCTCTTGAGAGTCCCCTGGACTGCAAGGAGAACAAACCTATTCATTCTAAAGGAAATCAACCCGGAGTGCTCATTGGAAGGACAGATCCTGAAGCTGAGGCTCCAGTACTTTGGCCATCTCATGAGAAGAGAAGACTCCCTGGCAAAGACCCTGATGTTAGGAAAGTGTGAAGGCAAGAGTAGAAGGGGATGACAGAAGACGAGATGGTTGGACAGTGTCACCGAAACTACCAACATGAATTTGACCCAACTCCAGGAGGCAGTGGAAGAAAGCAGGGCCTGGCATGCTCTGGTCCATGGGGTCACGAAGAGTCGGACACGACTAAACAACTAAACAACAACAACATAGGTCAATATTTGAGCACTATAGGTTTGAGTCTTAAACTGGCAAGTTTTTAAAAAATGTAATTCAATATTAGTATCCTTAATGAGATTTAGAGGCTTGGGTGAGCATTCTTCTTGTTTTCGTCACCGAAAATGTGGATATATTACTAAAAAACCCCACCCTATTTAAATTGGATTTAGGGTGTTATAAACCACCCCAAAAAAGGGTGAACACACGACATATGAGAAAGCATGGAATAATTTGACAAGGAATCATGTTTTTTGGAGCAGAGGTCTATCAGAGGTCCATTTATTTTAACATGGATGTGGAGTTGATTCATTTAAATTGATCCCCCATATGTGAAAACCTGTGTCTGGGTTAATTTTTAAGTAGCCTTCCTACTGGCTGTTTCTCACAGCCACTTCCCCCTGCTGTTGTTGTGTTGTTTTAAATTGTTTAAAAATTCCTGGTATCTGATACGGCACTGTATCAGATAGCAATAATTTAAAAAAAAAAAACAGAGCGTTGCTCTGCTCTCTGTAGGACCCCTTGGTCAGCTTGGTCAATGCTTACCTGCACTCTTTCCTTCCAGAAAGGCTGCTCAGGCAGAGTCTGCTCTTTCTCCTCAGCCTTCACAGGATCTTTACCCCAGCAATCCACAAGGAGCCAGTGTTCAAGCTTACTGATGGGAAGGTCACTGGGCGCTGGTGTTAATCTGCTGGCAGGCTAGCTTGCTGTCGGTTACCACCAGCCTGGGGCTCTGCAGAACTGTGGAGGAAAAACCCCTCCGGGCAGCGGATGTGGTGGGTCCTTCTTTCCTCCCCCTTCCTCTCTTTGCAGTACTATAAACTTCCCTGTCAGCAGAGAAGTTTGCATGGTGGGGCTGCCTGATGCCAAGAGTGAGCTGTGACCAGAGGCAGAAGTGCCAGTGGTTGTGGCCACAACTCGGAGGCCATTCTGGATAGCTCAGTGGTTGAGGTATCTGATTGTAGAGCCAGAGGTTGGTGGTTCAATTCCCCACTGTGCCTCCTAGACAAGGGCTGGACTCACTTATCCATAGAGTTTCTTCCAGCTCTGCAGCTCCAAGATTATTGTTCCAAGCAGCCTGTGGGAGAAAGAACAGGAGCAGCAGCTACTTCTACAGATGATGACTCCCCCCCCCCTCCCATCGGAGCTGCTGGAAAAGGCATTGTGGCTAGAACTAAAGTGCTGAGTCCTTTTTTAAAAAAATAGATTAAAAGTTGACTCAGAAAACACACACAGTGATTCGAATATCACATGACTGCCACATGACTTAAAACCAATTTAAATGACACTGGTATCGATTCCGAGTTATTCCACTAACGTAACCAGGCCCCGACTCTATCAAAAATACATCAGTAAGCATCTGTTATGCATGACAAGCCAATGCCAGTAATTTTGGCCATATGCATTTTCAGCATGGAACATTTTGCAGTGCATTAAAAAAAAATCCTCAGAAGGCATTACCATTTGCCGGAGTCAGTTTAACTGTAAGCGTTCCCTCATTGTAATGCCATTAAGGAGTGAACCGACTGCTCATTCTGACTGATGAAGTAAATTCATGTAAGTGGGCAATTTGCATTTGGTACTAATGTCTGGAAGTCCATTATTTGACTAATTTTGCTCCAAAGTTTTTGGTTTTTTAATGATTCTTAGGAACATAGCATAGCAAACTTATAATATGTGGAACCTGGTCTTTAGTTAGCTTAAGTTCAGTTAACCCTCCGGTGTGTTGTCTATATATTCTGCTGATGAATATATAGAGACTGTCCCCACAGGACGAAATTATTTAATTATCTGAAAGAAAAGTGCTTCTTTCACTCAATCAACTTACACCAAAGTCATCAAGCAGTTGCCTAAAAAATTGCAGCAAATGGTAATCATTATGGGAGGCCAAGAATTACATCTCTAAGTCAATGTATTGTGGTGCCTTGACTTACAAACGTCCCTACCTATGAACATTTTGACATACAAACAGCTCCAGCCTCAAAATTTTGCTTCTACTTGCGAACGAAGCTTCAACGTATGAACCGAAAAAGGCAGGGGAAAAGAGTGGGAAATTCAAACCATTGGCGGTGAAGATGCTGCTTCTTTGTAGCTCTTTCACCCCAACAGTTAGGAAAAGAGAGGCTTAGTCTCCCGGGCTTCCACCGCTGCCGGAGGGAGGTGAGCCATCGGACCATCCCGGCTCAGCCTCCTGGAGGCCTCCCAGCGGAGGCGGAGGCTGAGCCCGGGCTGGGCAGTGGTGGTGGAAGCCCAGCCGGGCAGCAGCGGTTTAAGCCCGGCCGGGCAGTGGCAGTGGAGCCCAGGCCGGGCAGCAGTGGTGGAGGCAACGTGCTGCTTTTTGCTTTTTAAAAACTGTTTTGGGTGGCTTTTGCAGGGTGGGATTGGGCTGATGGGGTTACGTTTATGTTTATTTTTGGATTTTTTTTCCTGCAGCCCCAGGGGCTTGCAGTGTTTTATTTTTATTTTTATTAATTTTTTGGTATTTTTTTGAAATGCTGAAATGGATTAATCCCGTTCCCATGCATTTCAATGGGAAATGGTGCTTCAACTTCTGAGCATTTCCACTTACGAACATCTTCTGGGACAGATTAAGTTTGTAAGTTGAGGCACCACTGTATTGTAATTTTTCTTGCTTACTCACCTACCCAGCAAATCTGTTCTGCTTTGTATATATCCTTTTGAGTTCATTTTAAAGTCAGATAATTTTTCAGATTGTACACGTTAAACCAAAAAAATATGGTTTGCCAATTTTTCCAGAGTGAGGGGGACCTAGTTTTTTGTGATTTACACTAGTAATTCCCAAAATGATGGGCCTATTGAAATCAACATAGTGATTTAATGCTTTACGAACCCTACTCAAGTATTTGAGTCCGATACACACTGCAGTGCTAAAAGGATTGGGGGTATGTGAAAAGTTTGTGGGAATACATAAAAAAGTCTTCAGCGGCTTGACCTTGTGTTGAGTTGCATGTTCTGCAAGGTGTGCCTTTTTTTTATGCTTGAACTAACGTAGCACTTTTTTGAACAATTCAGCATGCAGTGACTGGGAACAGGGGCGTCTACTGGGAACAGGATTTGCATGTGCACTCTTGCCCTAACCACACTTTTAGCTTTCATGTGACAAGGTTACACAGGCTAGAATTGTTCTTGAATGACCATAGGACCAGAAGTCTAATTGCGAAATCTGAACTAACGGTGTATCTACATGAGGTTTATTTGTGAGACAAACTCCTTCAAAATAGTCATGTACTTGTTAGAGACCTCAGAAAGGTGTGTGACAGGTGTTCTTGGCTTTTGGACCACACCATACTTCCTATATAGAACTCTGCTTTCCATTTGTACATCCATCGCTTGATGGCCAAGGGTGGGAAAGGACAAAAAATTAAGTGCTGGGAAGTGTGTGTGTGTGTGTGTGTGTGTGTGTGTGTGTGTGTGTGTGTGTGTGTGTGTGTGTGTGTGTGTGTGTGTGTGTGTGTGTGTGTGTGTGTGTGTGTGTGAGAGAGAGAGAGAGAGAGAGAGAGAGAGAGAGAGAGATCTTCATGACCTGAAACAGCTGCTAAGAGCTTCTTTGGGTAAGTTTTTCTGAAATGTGCCATCTTATTTTATCAAGGGTTCAAAAACTTTGCAACTGTGGAAAGCTGAAAGGAATGTGTTTTGACAACATCTTTTCAAAGAGCCACTCAGTCAAGCTGTAATTCTAATTTATTTCTGTAATTTATTGTTTGCCACATTTGTGGCTCAATCTTGCCCATGCTAGCTTTCTCTTTAAGTTTTGCTTCGTGTTCCTTGTACCTCAGCATACTCAGTAGGTTGTTTTGTGCCATCAAGAACACTTTGAACTTACAGAGATTCTAGTGGGGGTTTCAATATATGTGAGATATTCGAGAAGTGGTTTACCATAGCCACCCAGAAGGAGTTTCCATGGCCAAGTAGAGATGTGAACCCAAGTCTCCCAAGTCCTAGTTTGACACTCTAATCACTATACCTGGTTTGCTTTTGATGTCTGTGCTTACAGAATCATTCAGTGTGTGGGGATGGCAGATATGGTTTTGTTTCTCAGTCTATATATTTAGTTGACTGGAACTCCAAACACTGGAAAAGAGTCTTTGAGATTCACAGGGAACTGGATTGAATTTTTTTTTTAATCTACCAGAGTCACCTGAATTCTAAAACAAGTAACTGGTTTAAAATGGAGAGAAGGAGTTTGTCCAGAGGATGGCAGACAGGTAGTTCAAGAATTTCACTGAGAACACTTTGGCTTGCTTACTGTTTTTGTTCTGCAAGTATAAGTGTTTATTAGTGCCATGTTTGCTTTCTGTTTGGATGCTCAGAGTTTAGAAAATTATTTTTAAGGTGAATAACTCTAATGATATTCTGAAGCCATTCATAGCTGAATTATGAGATGAGAACACTTTTGTGTCCTAGCACATCATCATGCTGAAGTTCTTAGTGGCTTCGTTGTGTCGTAATTATTTTTATTTTAAAATTAACATCCCAAACTCTATGCACTCTGTGAACACAGGTGATGCTCACCTGAGTCAAGTAATCTCAGCAGCCAGCTATGGGGACATCCACCTACCTGGAAAGGATTTGGGCCACTCTGCTATGTTCAAGCCAGAAAAATACAGCAGCTGTTTCACCTGAGTGAGGCTGCAATCCTCCTTCCACCACTTAATGAAGGAGCCTACTATTGAAGTCATTTGTATCTTGCCCCTACATCCATCAAGTGCTTACTTGGGTCAGGGTTCTCATCCAGCCCACATTTACCAGGAGAAAGAGGTGTTTACCATAACAGTGGCCCTCATAGAGCCATTACTCACCTAGATGAGGACCTTATCCCTCTGCTACTTGCCTGGGAGGAACCCCTCTTCCTGCAGTAGTATCACTTGATCTGCTAATCCACATATGGACATCTGTCCTCTCTTTGAGTCTGCCCACCATGACAGTGGTGGGCAAGCACCACAAATTTATATAGATACCCTATTGATCCAAAGGCTTACAGTTCCACAGGTGAAGAGCTTTGCTACCCAAAGGAAGAACTGAAGACAATAATAACAGGATCACCATGGAATGTCCATAGGTACATGTGAGACTAACATAGCTATACCTATTCAGTAAACAGCAGACAACTGCAAAGTGCAAGTGTGTTTCTTGATCCTGTGTGGCCATGACAATGTGTGAGTACAATGTGCCCCTTCTCATGGAGGGGACAGAATCCACAGCCTCTCCCTATCAGTCTTAGAAAGGCAAATCATCTGCCGATCAAATGGAATTCTTCCTCACACATAGCACTTACCTATCACCACGATACTGCAATTTTCAAGGCTCCTATTTTGCCTTGTTTCCACTTCAGAAAAGTTTGAAAGCCTGTTGTCTTAGCTGTTTTGACAATGAGTGCCTTGGAAAAATCTGAAAACAACAGAGATAAAATCACGTTCTCTGCATGGCAGTTCCCATACTAATGCTGCAGTCTGTAGCTTTATTGGCTTATACTTATAGTTTCCCAAAAAGTCAGCAGGACATGATACAACTCTATCAAGCAGGGCAAATCCTACCGAGTATTAAAGAACAGACAGAAGAAATCATTTTTAGCCACAGCCAGAAAAGTTTGATTTGCTGAATTAATGATGTTCATAGTGAGTTACACACAGAGACAGTCTGCACAAGGTGTGCTTATGATCCTGAGTGCAAAGTGACATAAATACACAGAAATGGGGGAGTGGGGAAAGGAAAAAATTGCTCTGAGCAACATGTGTTTTTTGTTTTCCATTATGAAGTTGCACCTAAGAGTAACAACAACAACAACAACAACAACAACAACAACAACAACAACAACAACAACAACAACAACAACAACAACAACAACAACAACAACAACAACAACAACAACAACAACAACAACAACAACAACAACAACAGGTCTTGCTTCCGTGGTAGAAAAGGGGGCAATTTAATGCAGGGGTAAAACCAGCATATACATGCTTGTTAACAAGAGTTGCATGCTTTTATAAATGCCTATAAATGTTAGAGATGCTTTTTCTGAACAGAATTTTTTAAAGGGACTACTCAATACCATCCAATTTCTCCAAGCTCAATTTTGTTAAAAATAAGGGAGCAAGGGGTTGGAAACGACTTGCTAAGGATTGCCAAAATGTAAAATGTTTTTAATGCTGAATCTAATGTAGATATAATTGAATGTAATTTCAGCATGGAGTGAACACAAACGCTAGGGAAAGTACTGTGGCATTTTAAATGTATTAGTATGTTGATAATTTATGGGTAGTTTTAACATACAGGGTTGGGGGCTGACACCATTACTTCAAGTGTAAAAAGAACAGATTGCACTCTCACAGCGATGCAAATTTCCCCTTGTCTCATCCTCTCACGCAAGAAAGGAAACTCAAAATTATTCTCCTTGCTTCAGAAGTGAGGAAGGTATTTCAACATGAGAACAGGAGTAGTTTTTAGCACAACTTATGCAAACCTGAGCAAATCATGCAAATAACACAATAGTGCAAGAAACACAAACTATGCATAATAAAGATAGTTGCTGCTTTATTCTATGGACTTTTTAAAATCAGCAGTATTTCTGGGGCACTTTGCATCTTTTACAATGATCCATCAGTTCTGTGCTTATGGCATATGTTTGTCTGTGTCTCACACTTCACTATCCATAGGAGAAAGACATGGAGACAGGCTGTGAGAATCATGAAGCTCTTGATTTTTCAAAAAAAAAAAAAAAAAAAAAAAAAAACCAAAAAACAAAAGAGGCACTTCTTATCTTGCCCTTATTTGGAGACAAAGAAACTTGTGAGGCCTTAAAATTCCTCACTGAGTTGTTTTCCCTGCCAGCGTAATAGGAGGAAAAGAAAGAAATTAGCCATCATATAAGTAACTAGGATGAGACATTTTAGAGTTAATGTAATGATACTCTTGGCATGTTTTTAAAAGGGGTGCTCCTCCAAGTGATGAAAGCTCTTTGTCATAGCACATGATTTTATCAACTATGCATTTTGCATTTAGTGTGCTTTGTTTTGGGACTCACTAGTGGGCAAACCTACTCTTAATCTTCAGGTCTAATTGCTGAGGTGCATATATTTGAGGAAATCCTATTCTGGGAGGGAACTATAAGGATCACACAATCCTCTTAAATTGAAAACAATGTCCCCAAGTTTCAACTACCTGTATTTGTCAACCGTATACAATAACAACACCACAGGTCTCCTATGTCATTTTCCAGAAAGCATGATGTAAACAAGACATACTCTGGTAGCCAGTTGATCGGTCTCTTTCAAAGGGGGGATTAGAATTCTTGCTGAGGTCAGGAAGTATAAGACATGTATAGGTACCAGAAATCTTTACCCACCCCTAATTAAACTTAATGACCAAGACACCATGGCTTTTGGATTCACCTGCTAACCTATTTATCAAATGACTCCTTCACCAAACAGAAGGCAACCTTGCCTTCCCAATCAGATAGAGCCAGTAACACCATTTTTTAAATGATTGGGCAAATAAAAATGTCTTGCACTGGTGCAGAAACCATTGTAATGGTACAGACAGCTTGAACCACTTTAAAGAAGATATTCCAAAGCTGAGATCCATCAAAAAAAAGAAAAAAGAAAAAAGAAAAAGAAATCTCCTTCATACAAATGTTATCATAGAATCATGAGTTGGAAGGGGCCTATAAGGCCATTGAGTCCAACCCTCTGCTCAGCGCAGGAATACAAATCACTAAGGGATAGTACTTGGCCAGGCATTCATGCTGTTGATTAATTCATGTGTTCAGGCTGATATCCTCCAACCAAATACTACTATACTAACAAGTAACATTCCAGAGTAGCTGGTAAAATATAAAGTCTACTGTTTTCTTTCCAATTTGCTGATTGCACTGAGCTGGAAAGCTCTTATTTTGCCAATCAACCTCCACCAGAGAAGAATTTCTTTAATGCAAAACAATAGAAATAAAGTGAATTCAAGTGATAAATGTAATAAGAGTATAAATGTATATGGTACTAATAAAATTGTTAATAACTCTGTCTTATCTTCTGTAGAACTGAAAGAACTAAGCCATAGTAGTTTCAATCTTTTAGCTTTTCAGGCAGCATGGTGTGTGTGAAGACAGAAGGAGGGAGGTGTGAATAAGTGTCTCTAGTTAAATATATCTCCCATGCCAATCTGAAGAAGCTTGCATAATAAATTGCAGACATTTACATTCCTTTGACCTCCGAATTGCCTTATAGCCGTCTTTGCTTACTTTTTTTCTTGTTGGTTAGAGCTAGAATCATAATTATCTTAGAACTGCAGAGCTGTAAGGGACCCTATGGATCATCAAGTCCAGCTCCTGTCAAGGAGACAGAGTGAGGAACTGAACTGCCAGATACCCAAACCAATGAGCTATCTAGCAATATTGTTTGCTTTCTAAAAACCCTATCTGCTCTTTTCCTCATAAATCAGAATGATCTATGAAAGGCAGTCTTACTTCAACACTAGAAATGAGATTCAATTTGAGAGGAATTCCTCCAGAGTTGGACGAAGCACAAATCAGAAATATTGCTCCAGAAGTCAATGAGCACATTACGACCGCAACTGGAGAAATATAAATGTTTTACTTCTCTTAATTAAAGTTCTCTGTGTTGATAAACTTTAGGGTATTTGCAAATCGTAGGTGACTTGTCTTACCATCCTCATTGTGGGAAACTGGGGGTTCTTCCATAAAAGGTTGTAATTGCTTCCTCATTTTCACATTTTTATGGGAGCAATGGAGTCCAGACATCTTTCCTTTGAAACCTTCCAGTTCCTTCCACAGCTTCATTTGTTTCCTTTCTTTCTCCAGGTCATTAAGTTGGAAAATAAGGAATAGCCACACCATCTCTTTTGAGACAGGACCCTTTCATCTCAAAGCAACCTTGGAATCAGAAGTAAAGACGTGAATGCTTGGAGTGCACTGAAAAATACTTCCTCTATCATCTGCATCAAAACATTTTTTCAAAAAAAAAAATGTCTCTGAAAGACACCAAAAATTAGAACAGGGATCCTCTACTATAACAGCCATGCATTTGTCTAAGGCCCTCACTTCTGAACACATCCTTGTTTCTAATTCTAAAAGCATGGTAAGATCATGCCCGATCTTTGGGCTGTGAATATTTACTTCCTTTGCAGATCTGTTTGGAGAGATGTATCTGAGGATATTCACTGCTGGAGGGAGAACACTGTAGGAGCAGAAGGAGTCATGTGAGTAGCTGTGTTCAAAACAAAAACAAAACAGAATCCCAAACACAATATATATCTCAACACCTGGACCCACTCCCACTCTCCACACCACACACATTTATATATAATATACATTTATATACACGCACACACACACACACACACACACACACGTATGTATGTATGTATGTATGTATGTATGTATGTATGGATGGATGGATGGATGGATGGATGGATGGATGGATGGATGGATGGATGGATGGATGGATGGATGGATGGATGGATGGATGGATGGATGGATGGATGTGGTGTGGGGATAAGAGTGGGACCAATTGTTGAGATGGATGTGGAACCAAGTGAAGTGGGAATAGGAAAATGACAGTAGCATACTCACAGCAGGTCCTGAACTTCCATGGTAAAAATGCATTATGAACACAAGGAGTGATAGCATTAACATCCTGACAATGGGTAGATGCAAATGACAAATTATAGGGTGAGTTGAAGTCCTCTGGTGGCTATTATCTGTAATACTTAATTACAGGGCTGAAAAAAGTTACTTTTTAGACTATAATGCCTAGAACTCCCAAGGCAAAATGGCTACTAAAAATAGTAGCTAACAGAAACTACTAAAAACAAATTATGCGGTGAAGTTATTTGAACCATAAAAACCAATAATGATTGAAACCTTTTAATAGGTCACGGATGTGTCTGAATCCTTCTTAAAAGCGGTGAAATATGGAACCTACAATCCACAGCCTGGGAGAAAAAAAGCAGATAGAAAGTGTACACCTTCACTTTTCTAAATCAAATACAGAGCTCCTAGGGCTAGTCAAATTATTTTGGCACCTAAGTTAAACAATTTTATAAGAAAGTATTTGCCTTTCCTGAGAGGCAACCTAATGAAAATAAGCCAAATAACCAAATTTGCTGCCCTTTCATGGTGCTCCAAATAAGCTGCCCGAAGCAGATTCCTTAGTATGGCCAAGAGTAGAGCTCACACTAGTAAAAAAAAAAGATTTTTTTTTCTAAGATTGACACCTAAATCCAGTATTAGTCCAGAGAAGTATCAATCCATCAGATCAATTAAATTCAGATAAGTGTTGATTTACCAAATTCCTTTCCCAGGTTTTGTTTGCAGAAGATCACATGTTCAGTTTTCAGGATTTCCACTTTAAAAGATCTGATAAAGGGGGAAAACAAACCTATGTCTCGAACTCTGGAACACTACTGTCAACAGCGTAGATGAACCAGAACTTATCTATTCAGATAGAAAAGTTTTCTGTATTCCAACCATACTACATTTCCCTAAATGCATTGAACATCTCATGACTCTATTAAATGAAATGTAAAACAAGAATAAATTATGTTGGGACTCCCCATGTTCTCACTAAAAGCCCTATTTTTAGATTGGTACTTATCTTCAAGATCTACAGCAGCTTCTAATTTGCTGTTGGATTGTTTTTAAACACACAGCTGTGTGCCACACCGAAATACCAGGTAATTTGCTTGATATGTCTCTTTATTGACAATGTCATCTTGAGCAATCAAGCCAAGTTGTTGATTACTGTACGAAGCCATAATGTTTTCCCTGAAATAAATCCTCACTTCTTCAGTTTTCTCTTTCAGTGGCAGATGCTTAGTTGCTAAATCTCACAGTGTCTGGAACCATATCCCATTCTTGGTGGCCATAGATATTGCACACTGTCATGCTGAAGCCATTCTTAAATGATGCCCATTTCTCTGGAAATCTTGTGGCATCAGCTGCGGGATTATCCAAACAGAACAGCTGCAGAGTATCTCTGGGAAGGGGTCTCCTGCAGTTTCTGCATACCTTATTTAGGTCCTCAGATTCAATCTGATGCCAAGAATCTGAAGTCAGCTGAGGATCTCCCGGGGTTCCTAGCAGCCAAGATAAACAAAGACCAAGCAGCTGTTTAGGCGGCTGGCCCCTTTGCTCAACCTCCTTTGCCTAACTTCAGGGTCTCTCTCTCTTGGGAGTGGTCCCCAAGAAAGCACTGAAGGAATTCCAAATAATTCACCACTTGCCTTACCCCAAAGGTGGTTCAATGAATGATGTCATCCTGCCCGAGCTATGCTTAGTTAAATAGACCATTTAAAACCAGTCTGTTCATATGGAGAGAACATGCAGAGTTGTTGTCCTTATGGCAGACCTGGGCAAAGTGCGGCCTGCGGGGCACATACGGCCCAAGAGCCGCTCCTGTCTGGCCCTCCAGTCGTCGCACCAGTCTGGCCTGCCCATCACTGCTCCTGTCCGGCCCACCCATCACCGTTGAGTCAGCTGGAGCTCCGGCTCCAGTCACCCAACATGGCAGTAAGCAAAACTAGCGAGATCCAATGCTGGGATCTCGCGGGTTTTGACTGTTACTCTTGAGCAGCAGGCTGTGGAGCTTGCGGCTCAAGAGGCAGGAAGTTATCTTTGCGTAGGCGACGTGATGACACATCACGTCGCCTGCGTGGGGTAGAAGACAGTAATAGAGGAAGGCCATGGGGGAAAGGAGGACAGGTGAGTCAGCTCAGTGTCAGGTTTTTTTTTCTTCTCCCCCCTCCCCGCGGTGAATGAATTACAACACTCACATAGTTCACTCCCTAAAAAGTTAGGGAGTGAACTATGTCAGCCTTGTAGTTCATTCACCACAGGGCCTCAGCCAATGGGGGCCTATTACTCCCCACAAATTGGGGGCCTATTACTACGCATCCCCAAACACAGTTCAGATTTTTCATGTGGCCCCTTATAGAAATGGATTTCCCACCCTTGCCTTATGGTAAAGTGCAATATTCAATCCACTTTCCATCTCCTCCCAGCCCACTCAAAGGATGTCCACTTTTTTGGAATTCTAATTTGAAGAGCAGTAGTATCTTGACAAAGCTATGCCTATGGGGTGTTCAGTATCCTGCATGGTCTTCAAGTCTTTCGGCACATTCTTTGAATGAGCCACTAAGGTAAGAGCACAAAGAGTTTTGTGATAAACAAGTTATTTGTTGGAGTGATAACCAGGCTGCAGTTTGGGTGCTGAACCAGCAGACACTTCAGCTTGGAAGGTTGGCTGCATATTAGATGATTTGACACCAGAGGAATATGTTGGGAATCAATAATGCCCACTGTGAAAGCGTATCTGCAATATTTGGTCGATTTAGCATGGTTGAAAGTTTTGATGGAAGCAGGCCACCTCCTTGAGAGGGAAGGCAATCTTAGAGTCCATCATGGGAACATTGTTTGTTCTAACCTGAGTGTTTATTAGGGCAATGACATTCATCTGACACCAGTCATGCTAGTTAGGTGTGAGGTATTAGGGATGACCTTTCGAAATGGCTGCAGTGTTAATAGTTAGTTAAAGGATGGCTGAGCAGTGGGGACCCCCAGCTGCCTTTTGTGGTGATTTTACATGTAGAAGCAAACTCACAGTGAGGGAGATGGGTGTTTGCTCTATCCTATGGAAGAAACCCCTCTTTCGAGGTTTGTGAGGAGAGGAAGTATTGGGTAGGGAATGGATAAGGGGCATGCCCAACTCAGGAAAGCTGTCATAATCCCCCCCACACACACACACAGTTGGAACTTTGATTACCCAGTTGTGGGAGGTAGCAATGGTGATCAGACGGCAAGTGGCTCATTCGATCTAATGATCTGTTCCTTATGCAACACCACTATTACAACTGATTATTACAATTGATTACAACTGAAATAGATCTCATAGCTAAACTCATCTTCATTTGCAATTAGGGCAAATTTGCCTATATATGGGCCAGGACATGGACTCAGCTCCCTCTCTACACAAGAATTGGAGGTTGTTCATGATTTCATGTATCTTGGCTCAACAATCTCTGACACACTCTCTCTAGATGTCAAGCTGGGTAAATGCATTGGCAAAGCAGCTACCATGTTCTCTAGACTCACAAAGAGAGTATGGCTTAATAAGAAGCTGACGGCATATACCAAGGTCCAGCTCTATAGAGCCTGTGTCCTGAGTACACTCCTGTATTGCAGCGAGTCCTGGACCCTTTGTGCATGGCAGGAGAGGAAGCTGAACATGTTCCATATGTGTTGCCTCTGATGCATTTTTGGTATGAACTGGCAGGACGACGTTCCAAATAGAGTAGTCCTAGAATGAGCTGGAATTTTTAGCATATATGCATTACTGGAACAGCGATGTCTACGTTGGCTTGGGCATGTTGTGAGAATGGCTGATGGGCGGATTCCAAAAGATCTCCTGTATGGAGAATTAGTACAGGGAAATCACCCCAGAGGGAGACCACAGCTGCGATACAAGGACATCTGCAAGCGGGATCTGACAGCCTTAGGAATGGACCTCAACAGATGGGAAACCCTGACATCTGAGCGTTCTGATTGTTTTTTTGTTTGTTTGTTTTTTTAGTTAAGTCATGCTGGGAGCAGATTAAACAATAGCCAGGATGCTTAATAATAATAATGGTGTGCCTTCAAGTCAATTCTAACTTATGATGACCCTTTTCAGGGTTTTCTAGGTAGAGAATATTCAGAAGTGGCTTACCATTCCCTTCTTATGGGGCACTCACAGAGAGATACCTAACTCACTGAGGTATCCTACATAACTGCATAGGGATGGTTGCAAATGCTTCCCCTCAATTCACATTCACGTGCCAGATCTTGCACTTGCTGCAAAACTGGGCACATGGCTGGTTGTGCAACTGATCTTGTGAATGGAAGCTGGGGGGAAATGCTGTGTGATTGGCCAAGGTTGGTTTATCTCCAGTTGGATTTTGCCCAGTCAAAATACATAATCTTACTTCCCGTAAACCCAGATTTGTGTTTAGACTTGAATGATGTTATTGGCTGGATTGAATATTTCTAGTCTCCTTTTTAGAAGCATGTTATATCCCATGAGTTTTAAGTAAGTACAGTAGTGACGTGGAAAGAAACCAGAAATATTTTTGAACCTATATGTTCAGTCTAGTAACTTTAACTTCATTTTGAGAAATCACTGATGGTAAGTAATTCCAGTTAATTTGGGCACCATGTACCTTCAGAGTTTCTACGTCTGAATTTACTGGACAGTTGTGGGCCACAGAACTTGGGCATTTTCTTTTCAGCATCTAGAACAGGCAATGGCATTCCTAGAGTTCTGAAGATGAGAAGCTGTCACCTAGGATCCTAAGTCCAAGAAGATGCGCATGCAGCTAATCCACAAGGGACTGAGCAAAGACTGGATTTGAAAATATACTTTGGACATGCTCTCTTGCTCCTGTCAAGTTGAAAGGAAAGCAGGCAAGGCACTTGGCAGGAAAGAATTTAAAAAGCACCAAGAGAAATATACTGGAGACAAAATGAGTTTACAAGATTTAACCATTGAACTCCCAGAACCTGCAAATAATACAACAGGGTGTGCTCTGTCTTCTAGTGTGCTCTTTTTTCATCACATATTATTTTATCCAAAGGGAGAATAAGAATATTAAAAAGCTGTGTGGATCTTGTACCCAGGCCAAACACAAGGTGGGTGATGAGTTTTTATTTTATTTGTTTTATTAGACCACAAAAATGTCACCAAAGGTAGGTATCTGGGCATTGCTGAGCTGGGGTGGTGGTGCAGAAGACACACGTTCAAACAGTCATGGTTGGATGTATGTAGAATGTAGTCTAAAGCTAGTTCCAAAATAAGGCATGCAAACTGAGGGGAATCCATATACATTTTGTAACTTACTTTGAATAGACAGAGCTGGCATGCCATGATTTTTTTTAAAGCATTTATGTTTCTTCTGCACCACTCCAGCTTTGTAATGCCCAGCCTGATAAAGACTCTTTCTGGTGTAGAAAGACAGCTAATATTTCTTTTTATACAGTAGCATTGCAGTATCCACAGGGGATCGGTTTCAAGACCACCACCCCCAGATGCTGAAAATTGCGGATATAGAAACCCTATATGTAGCATAGTGTCTGGCTCCCTCTAGTGGCCAGTTGTAGTAATACAGCTTGGAATCACAAATTTCTGGGGTTGGGGATTATTTAATATTTTCAGAAAATGGATAAATGAAACTGTGGGTATTGATCCTGCAGACACGGCAATCCTAGTGTATTTTAGAGGTCTAATAAAGGTATTGTCCACTCTTTGGATATTATTGTGTTTGCCTTTACTCTTTTAAAGTGGTTAAAATCTGATCATAAAGAGAAACAACAGTGAATACAAATGTAAATATTTTTACACCTCATAGCACGTAACATCTTGAATAAAATCAGGGTTAAGCATAATAAAAGCATAATAAAATACAGAAGAATAGTTGTTCAAAAGAGATACTTTACCATGGAGGACACTCCTTATGAAGCTCAGCTTTCTGTTAATGACTAATGACAACTGCAATATAGCAGCAGTCTTAGCCACGCAGTGGCTACTGTTCTTACTGTCACTGAATGGTAAGGTACAGAATAACTCTGATCCATCAGCTCTATTGTTCATGGATTTACTGAGCTCAAAATCTCTCTGGCTGAATATGAAAAAAGGTGCAATTTGCACGCAAAAAGCTTCATGTTTCTGGACTTACTATATGTGCTATACTGTATATGGTAGTCAGGTCTTATATTTCAGGTTCTACTATCAGGCTTCAGAGTAGATTTGCAATTTTGTGGAATGGGATTCTGCCAGATTTCCCCTCCCCCCAATATTTTATTCTTACAACTTCAGGATTTATCATTAAGATATTTGGAGAAGGACTCTCTCTCTCTCTCTCTCTCTCTCAATCTCTCTGTGTTAGAGACCTTAGACATGTTGCAGCTGCTATTGCCAGAATCCACACATTAGCCTTCACACTTTTACTCTTTATATTATCTGTCACACATGCATAGAGCATAGGATGCTGTTGACCTGCTAACCTAAATTTACCGAAAGAAAGAAAAAATAATAACATGCTTGATGGATGTGCACTTTTGAAAAAATGTATGATGTACTTTACTGAAATGTGCATAAATGAAGCTTCAGTGAAGGGGAACATGTGTCTATATATTTAACCAAACAAACATGTGCATCAGTCCAAGAAGCTAGGTTGCAAACTACATAAAGCAGGACTTTCTTTACAGTAACACCTCAGTGGTAGAATAATCTTCTAGGGGAAGTGAGGCTGGCTTCATCCTTGTTGAGCTTGTGCACTGAGCAGTCAAAACTATATGGTTCTGAAGGGCTGTTGCACTTTGAAATCGGGCTTAAAATTGGCCTTTAAAATTATTTTTAATCTTTTTACATAGGTTTCATCTATATTTTTGTACCTTATATTGAGAGCATGGTGAGCAAAATATCTATATCTATGTATCTACATTGACATTGAGATTGATAGTGATATATAGATATATATTCCAAAATCATAACAATAAAAAAACCATGATGATACAAAAATCTATTTTAAAAAAGCAAAGTGTGCTGCTTATGTACCACCCCATAGCACTTAAAGCACTTTCTGGGCAGTTTACAATTTACTTATGCAGACTACGCATTGCCCACCCCCACCCCCAAGGCTGAGTAATCAATTTACAGACTTTGGAAGGATGGAAAGCAGAGTGACCCTTGAGCCAACTATCTGGGATTGAACCCAGGTTGTGAGCAGAGTTTTGGCTGGGAAGAGAGCCAGTGGGTCACTGCAGTTGGGCCCAGCATACCTATTATGTCAGAAACATACACCCAAACAGGTTCATGCCAAGGACATGAGCACACAAGTGAGCCATGCCAAAGGTGAGGAGGTGAAGGGGGATGCCCAGGCTTTAAAACATGCAAAAACTGAACAATCTCTTGCTTCATTGCTGCTCATATTGAGATTCCTCTTCCCAGCTGTAGAGCCAGAAATGCATAGCACTTCCCTTAAACTTCAGCTGGCCTCCTGAGATGTGGCAGTCCTGATTTCTCATACACGCAAGTCTGCCTGAATCATGTCTCTGGAACACAGTTCTTATGATGAGTTTGTCTTGGAGCTGCAAGTTGAAGCAGCTGCCGAAGACAGTAGATTCTAGATTTGAGTTCTGCCACTCCCCAACCTGCGAGGGCCCCAACATTGCTGCTGCTTCCTCTCTACTATCTTCTCCTTCCTAGTCCTCCCCTCTGTTTCCCCTTCCTGCTGCACCTCACATCCTCCCATTTGCCCTGGCTCACTTCCATGCTCATTTCCTTGCGGTGCCAGCAGCAGCAGCATCTTCTCTCTGCCATTGCCTACTCCCTGCTTCTCCACTGCTCCCGTTCTTTCTTGCAGCCGGGAATGCATCAGGAGATGCGAGCGGGGGTTCCCCCACCCCCACTTTGCCATGGCTGTTGTTGGGTCTGATCTTGAGAATTCTGTGTTTGCTAATCTGATTCACACAGCAGTTAAGCCACAAAGCTTGGATTTAAACAGCTTAATAACTGTCCCAATCTGACTGATATTTTTAGCTACAAATATTGCTAATGCGTGATTGCAAGCGTGGAGAACTAATTCTCCACAAGCAAAATTAGATATATGGGACATTTCGCTTATTTCAGTGAAACTGGGTTGCAGTTCATTTTAGTCATTCAGCTGAATCTTCAGCAGGAGACAGGAGAGCATTTGCAGCAGAATAGCAATTTTTCTGGGATGGTCACGGATACTCACCAGGGGCCAAGGTGGAACTGGTCAAACTGTTACTTAAATTTCTCACTTAGCCCAATTAGGCTTCCCATAAGTTGGTTCCTACTCAATGTCACATAACACACACTAGTTTTGATCCTTGAGGATACCCAATACCCACCCAGTTCTCCTTTACCCAGGGATAGAGACTTGAGTCACAGCATTCACTGTCAAGTTGGACTTATGTCATACTCAACTTGGATTAGATATGAGGGTGATTTTGTTTTGTTTTGGTTGTTCCAATGACTAAGACTCAACTTGCAACTCAGAACTCACTCTCCCTTCCTTTTCTGGGGGGAAAAGCTTGTTTTCAATAGGAACTCAGACTCAGGGCTAGGGACTCAGAACTTGCTACCAAAGATTCAGGCTTGGTACTTGGTATCAAAGACTTGCACTTGCACATGGGACTTTGACCCAAATATTTGCCAATATCCCTGCCTTTATCTCATATTATAAAAAGTCTGGCAGGCATTTCTTTGGATATGTTAACCTCTCTCCCAGGTTATGGGGAATCTTGACACCTTCTCCTCCCTGAGCTTCAGCAAAAATAGCTCACTCAGAATTTTCATATGACTCCGAAAAAATTGTCAAAGATTTAAACAGAGGTGCCAAATGTTTGTTGGAAGTGTGAAGCACAAGAGGAAAGCTTTTACCGTATGTGGTGGACTTGTAGAGTAGCAAAACAGTATTGGATAGCAGTACATACTCTGTTACAAAAAATGTTCCACTAACCCCAGAATTGTTTTTACTGAGCATTATACCAGATAATATAGATGAGACGAAGAACTACCTAGTTATATATATACTGCAGCTAGAATTCTTTATGCCAAGAACTGGAAGAAATTGGAGATAGCGAAACAAGAGGAGCTTATTGAGAAGATTTGGGAAGCGACAGATATGGGATATGGATATTCTATCAGAAGTGTTGAAAGACTGTCCAGTACAAAAGGCAACTGAACAATGGGATTTATTATATAAATGACTTGAGTCACCAGATAGCACTTGAATAACATAGAATTAAACTAAGATGTGACTGTAGGTTGCAACCTGGAGGGCAATCAAATTGTAGAAAGGCAAAAAGCTGACTTGATATTGCAATGTGAACAAACAGATTGGATGACAGTACGTTTTGTGTACTTCTCCCCCCCTCTTTCCCTCCCATATCCCCCCTTACCTTTTGTACTCCTTACCTTATCCCTAGTTTTTTTTTTTAAATGTTCATATGCAATTGTGTGTTGAAATGATATGGTTCAGGGCCCAATTAAGATCTGCGGTGGTCCTAAAGGGTATTGAGTTTGAGACTCCATAGTATTACCTTGAAGGGGGAGGGATTTCTTTCTCTTTCTGTATATTTAGAAGTCCCAAATAATGTGAGGTACAAAACTGTGGTTTACTTTATTTGTACATCCAGCTCTGCACGATTCTCTTCAAGATGCTACTGTGGTGAACTCAGCAGACATATGCTTGTGTAGAAAGAAGTCAAGAATGGAGATGCCTAGAAAATTCTATAGAGCTCTTTTCAAAAAGAGAACCTTTTTGAAAAGTTTTGCCTTGCTTGTCTCTCCATAAAGAACAAACACATTATTGCAAATAATAGGAATCCAAATAACTCCTTCCAAAAACAAATGGCCCAAGCCTGCGTTTAAGATTTTTTTTTTTTTAATGTTAGTCCTATTGACCTCAGTGCTTTCCAGGCAATCCTACGGATTTATTCTCAGAAAATGTGCCTAAGATTGTACATTAATTCTAGCCCATTGAAACTGCTTGGACTGAAAATGTATTTATAACATGTTGGTATAAATTTAAAAAATTGCTATAAGAATAAATCTTTTTACTCAGATATCAAATGGCTACCCATTTAATCTGATAATGTATTTTAATTTGGGAGAGATATTGTGGAGTCTTCTTTGATTTGTATTCCTGCATTGAGCCGAGGGTTTGCCTCGATGACCTTATAGGCCCCTTCCAACTTGATTATTCTATGATTCTAAAATTCTAACAATGCTTACAAATTGGAACAAGTTCAGAGGAGCACAACAAGGTTGATCAGGGAGCTGGAAACTAAGTCTATGAGGAAAGACTGAAAAATCTCACCTTGTTTAGCCTTGAGAAAAGAAGACTAAGGGGAGATATGATAACACTTTTCAAATACTCAAAAGGCTGTCATACAGAGGAAGGGCAGGATTGATTCTTGATAATCCCAGAGAGCAGGACACACAACAAAGGGCTCAGGTTACCAGAAGATTTTGGCTGAATATCAAGAAAAACATCCTAATGTTAGAGCAGTACAACAATGGAACCAATTACCTCGAGAGGTGGTGAGGCATTCAAGGGAAATGTAGACAACCCAACTGGCAGATATCCTTTGATTTGGATTCCTGCATTGAGGAGAGGGTTGGGCCCCTTCCAGCTTCATTATCCTACGATCCTATGATTCTGCTTATGTGCCAAATAACCCTTCTGCTTTGAAGTCTAGGTGTGTTCTTGGATCTGGCTCTCTCTTGAGATTCCCAGATTGCAGCTGCATCCAACTGGGGCTTATCACCCAACTCCACACTTGCCTAGATGAAGGAGCCCTGAGGATGTTGGTGCATACACTGGTGATTTCCAAGACTGACTGCTGTCACATTTTGTAGATGGGGCAGTCCTTGAGACTAACACAGAGGCTGAAGCAGGTCCAGAATATAAGCACTAAACTGGTGACAGGTGTGAGTAAATTTGACCATATCTCCCCAGTCTTTGCCCACCTGCACTGGTTACCTGTGGTTTCCTGGATCAAGCTCACAGTTCTGGTGCTTACTTATAAAGCTCTTCATAGGTTGGGACCCTGTTATTTATCCAAGTGCCTGTCCCCAAAAACATTGGCCTCTGCCACCAGATCCTCCGAGACCATGCTTCTCGGAGCTGCCACACTAGGAAAACAAATACTAGAAGTCAGGCCTTCTTGGCTGTGGCACTAGGCCTTTGGAATCAGCTCCTGGTTGAGCTGCCCCTGCCTACTTTTAAGAGCTTGCTAAAGACACTGTTCTTTATGGAGGCCTTTGATGGCAACCTCATATAAACATGCCTGTCATCCTCCCCACACTATCATGGGTTATTGTTTGTGATGTCTTGAGTTGATTTGTTCTTTTATTTTTGTCCCTGTTTCTGTTCAATTTACTGATATTTTGTTTGATTTTATCAAATGTTAACCGCCCAGAATAGTGCCTTGCACTAATGAGTTTGGTACAAAATATCAATCAATCAATCAATCAATCAATCAATCAATCAATCAATCAATCAATCAATCAATCAATCAATCAATCAATCAATCAATCAATCATTTTGTATGTAGCTGGAGTTGCTGCCGTCCATATATAAGGCAGTAAAATATCTTGAGCTAGTTCTGCAATGAGTTACTGTATCTGTAACATGTATTTTGTCCCAGAATTAAAGTATCATAGCAATGGGGAGAGGGACAGGAGCCAGATATGGGAAGAAACTACATAGCTGGCTCCTCCAATGGGCTGTTACAGGTACTATTGTCAGTGGAAGAGCATGGGAATGGAGGACATGAAATAAGGTGTTCAGCGAATGTGGGCTTTTAAAAAAATCAATCCCTCAGGTATTACATCAACATTTGGGGAACACACATTCATGTCACATGTACAATGAGTCCCTCTCTTCTAATATGTGCAAGCATCTGAAGGGGAAAAGACATGCATGTATGGATGCCTCTATGGCAACTTCAATGGAGTCTGCAACCTCAGGCCTTCAAGGCCCCTCCCTGAAGAGTTTATATGAGATGTCAGAGAGAAGAACTACCCTGTGAGCATGTCCATGGAGGAGACAGTTGCACAGCCTTGGGTCAACTTTGTTATTTGGTGGCCCAGTATATGAGGACTTCTATCACAGGACTTCTATCACAAAGCAGTGCAACATTTGGATGAGAAATACGAAGGGATGCTGATAAGTATTGAGCCTTTCCCAGAAAAAATTGAGCTAGGAAGCTATAAATTGCAGGGTGTATTGACCAATTTGTCTGTATTCAATGGTGCAAAAATCAACTACCTATTATTTTAACGTATCTTTCATGTTCAGGTCCAAAGTGAACATGGCAGCACCTCCAGAAAAGTTCAATGTGGAAGAGCATAGACCATAATCAAGTTCCTGTTTCTCCAAGGGAAAGGTGCAAAGCAGATCCATGATGAAATGTCACAAACTATGGGTGATAGTGGCCCTTCAGTTAAACGTTGCGTTGTTAATTTTAAAACTGGCCATTACGGTGTGGAAAGTGAGAAACCCAGTGGAAGGCTTGTTTCTGTCTCTGTGCCTGCAAATGTGAAAGCCATCCATGACATGATCATGGAGGACTGCCGAATATCAGCCAAAAGTATTGCTATATATCTGAGAATATCATGTTGGTGCCATTATTCACGACGACTTGGAAATGAGAAAGCTGAAAGCAAAATGGATCCCCAAATTTTTGACAACTGAACAAAAGAGGAAATGTGTGGAGCCATCGGTGGCTGTTTTGGAACATTTTGCAAGAAATGAGTCAGATTTTCTGGGCAAACTGGTAACTGGTGATGAGACATGGATCTACTGTTATGATCCTGAGACAAAGGAACAGTCTAAAGAATGGAAGCACAGTAGTCCCCCCAGGCCAAAGAAGTTCCGAGTGCAAAGGTTGGTGCAGAAGCAAATGACAACAGATTTTTGGGATAAGAAGGGAGTTCTGCTGTTGGACTACCTCCAACAGGGTTCAACCATTAATGCAAAGTATTACTGTGCTTTATTGATGAAGTTGAGGCAAAACATCAAGGAAAAACATCAAGGAAAACTCTCCAAGGGTGTCATCCTGTTGCATGACAACGCCTCGTCACACACTGCAGGTGAAACAAGGGCAAAATTGACGTCCCTAGGCTTTCAAGTGATGCCCCATCCACCCTATTCTCCCGACCTGGCTCCTTCTGACTATTATCTGTTCCCCAAACTCAAAAAACACCTAAAGGGGCAGCGATTTGGGAGTTTTCTGGAGGCAACTAATGCTGCAAATGAGTGGTTACACCAGCAGGCGGAAGAATGTTATTTGCGGGGACTTAAGAAGCTGCAGGATAGATGTTGCAAGTGCATTGACTTCCTGGGGGATTATGTAAAATAGTGTGGCAGTTACAGCTTCCTACTCAATTTTTTCTGGGTAAGGCTCAATACTTATCAGCACCCCCTCGTAAATTCCCTTTATGTATCATTTTAACAATGTTTGTAATATTTAGTGCTAAGAAATGGATTCCCTTTGTAGTACACAGACAGCAGATGGCATCTCAGAAGACGTTTCTGCCTAAATACCTAAAATAAATAGTAAATAAATGTCGTTATCATTATGCAAACTCAAAATGATGAGACACAATCTTGGAAATACAAGCCAGGGTTCTAAAAGCCTCTTTTATAGCGCCAACTTTCATCTTAACAACATGAAAACAAAACAAAAGCTCCTTAAAAACAGCACAACTTGTCTCATAATGGAGGCAGTTTTTGCTCTTTCGCCTGGACAGCAAAAGAAGGAAAAACACTGAAGCTTTCTCTTATCATTGTTGATTAAAGGCTCAAAGGTAGAATGAGCCTTGGCCTTTTGGGACCTTAAATAACCTACACTTGTGGCAGCAGTCATCCTAGAGAAAAGCAGAACAGATGGTTGTGTGGTTGCCTTGCTTACACATATAGGTTACTGAGCAGATGCCTTTGAGACTGAAAATCATTTTTTTCTCAGCAACAAAAAATAGTGTGGGGTTTTAGGGCAACTCACACATGCTTTATGTATAAAACAAATGCAAACTAGCCCTCAGAAAAATGAGGAAAAGTTAGCCCCCCAAATTGGGGGGGGGTAGAGGGAGATAGAGAAGGAAAATGGCAACAGGATATCAAAATTAGAAACTCATGTCAACAGAAACCTAACTTTACTTTGCCTTTAACCCCCCCACCTCCATTTTTGGTAGGCTTATTTTTGTACATATGATCACATACAGTTTATCAAGGTGACATACACCCATTTGAGGTATATATATGGAGGAAAGAAACCCATTATACATTCCATCTGTTTTGCTTGAAAGGTCAGCCAACTGTACAATAGAGACTCACCTCTTTCACATGACAGTCATTACACATGCAAAGACAGCGAGTGGAAAATTGGGGTGAGGGAGAGAATTGGAAGAGAAGGGATAAATATTTAGCCTACTTGTACAGTTGTACAAAGGAGATAAGAGCACAAAAGCAGAAAGAATTATAGAATCATCATAGGGTTGGAAGGGACCTTGGAGGTCTTCTAGTCCAACCCCCTGCCCAGGGCAGAAGACCTCACACCATCCCAGACTGATGGCCATCCAATCTTTTCTTGAAAATCAAAATTAGATCATGTCTTGGTGTAAGTTCTACTGTTTTTTGTTTGCTTGTGAGTTTTTGTTTTTGTTGGGTCAGGGAACATAAGCTGTATAAAACAAGATCCAAGAAACTTAATGGCAATCAAAAGACATTGTAATTGTCAGGAATAGGTTTAAACAAAGGTTTGTCTCATTGAACATGAATGGTTTCTGACCAGGACAGAAACTCTGGGTTGTTAGCAGAGTTTTGGTTGCAGTACAGCAGTTTATCCACAGTGCCACAAGGCTTGCTGTCCCCTTTTAAGAGTCAGATATCAGTCAGAGATATGTATTAGTTTTAATTAATCACTTCACGGGATACATGATCAATTGGTAGCAGGGCAGAGAGTTTCAGTGGCATCTTTGTGGTAAATCAAGCCAACAGACAGCTCCTTGCTGCTCCATTGGAACTGCTCTGTAAATTAAACTATTCTACCAGAAGTTATTACAAAAATCAAACAGATGGTTTTATCAAAAGACAGTCACTACATATTAATGTATAAGTAATAAGTTCCATGATTACATACAATCATAAGGCTTTTTCTTGGTGTTACAATATCACTTATGTTTAAGCTTCATTTTCTTGTATTTCTTTTACTGTTATTTAATAGGAGCATATTTTTTTACTTATTCTGTGTTTATATAGCATAAATCTTTATTCAATGAAAGACAATGCAAACAAAGGTGACCAAAACTTAATTCAGACAAGACAGGGGTGTTCCTCATCAGTCAAAAAGGCAGATAAGGGAATGTGGATTCAGTCTCTACTAGGCAGGGTCACATTCCTCCTCAAAAGTCCACTTTGCAACTTGGATGTGCTTCTGTATACAGAGGTTTCAAAAGTGGCCAGGAGTGAATCTGGAAAGTTAAAGTGGATGTGCCAGTTTCTTTGAGAGATCTGATTTGGCTACAGTGACACACACCTTAGTTACTTTCTATCTGGATTCCCGCAACAGGTTCTATGTAAGGCCGCCTTAGAAGAATATTCAGAAATTTCATCTGGTTCAAAATGCTGAAGCCAGATTATTGACCAGGGCTGGCAACAGGAAGCATGTAACTCGACTATTACAATAGATTCACTGGCTACCTGACCATATCTGGATCCCATTTGAAGTACTGATTACAATCTATGAAATCTTATATGACTTGGCTCCAAGCTATTTGAAAGGCTGTATGATCCTACAGGAGCCTCCTTGGCTTATAAAATATCCCGGAGAAGCCCTTCTCTCAATCCAAAAATCCTCACCCACTCATGTAGTGATGACAGAAGAGGGATACTTTGCAATGGTGGTTCCCAGGTTGTAGAATGCACTGCCCCAAGATGGTAAGTTGCCCCTTCCCTCTTGGCAGGCAGATGTGTTCCTTTTTAGGGATTTGGAAAAGCTGAGATGTTAGAAATGCTTTATTTACTGAGTTCAGAGATGTTTTGTTTCATTTTGTTAGTTTTTAAAAGAGCTTTAATTATAACTTTGAAACAGGACCTTGGATCAGCACTAAATTTGGCACCGATGTAGCAGACAGTCTGCTCTTTGTTCTGTGAAGAATTTGTGGACATTTGGACAAAGAGTTGAGTTGAGTTTTTTAAAAGTAAAACAGTTTTACCTGCTGTGCAGACACCAGCAGCCATATTTGCCTGCAGATGTAAAACAGATCAAATACATTGAAAAGACCAAACGTGTTCACCTTGAAAAAAGATGGTTAGTCTCAATGCCCCCTTCACTTCTTTTATTTTGAAGCATTCAAGGCTTCAGGGTATTGGTGGTAATATTGATTTTGAAAAGGATGCCAAGCTTTACATAGCAAAGGATGTTGACAACACCAATGGCAGCAGTCAAGATGGTCTACAGCAATGGTTTTTAAACTTGGGTCCCCATATGTTCTTGTACTGCAACTCCCAGAAATCTTGGGCAGCACAGCACAGCACAGAACAATGGTGATGGTTTCTGAGAATTGCAGGTCTGGGGACCCCAGTTTGTTGTCTAAAGAAGGTAAATTTCTCTATCTCCACTGTTGTCTGTCAGTTGACACCAGAAATGTAAAGCTTCTTCTACCCTTCCACTGCCATTCAGATGCAAAATGCACGCATTGTTCCTTTAACTGCTATCCTGGGGGTCGGAGTGGTTTTAGGTACTTTACACAATGGACTTTTGAGGCACACACTACAGTGATGGGCCATTAAAAGCCATTAAGGAAAACCTATTGTTCATCAACAATCCAAGGAAGACTATCTCTTTGCTGTGTGCACTAGAACTGCATGATCCATAACAATAGGGCTTTTGTTTTGCTGCCTTCAGGCTCTCCATAAATTCAGGCTTTGGAGCAACATCTTTACATCCATGAGAGAGAAAATTTGATGCTTTGCTTTCCTCTTTCTGCTACTGCTGAAGTCAAAAGAGGCTAGAATTGAGGCGCTTCAGACTCCAGAGATGATGCAAGACGGGTTTCCATAATAATATTTCAATTGATTGGCAAAAACAATTATACACATAGGTGAATTAATGTAGATATGAAGACCAGCAACATTTATGATGTACAGGTTATGATGTACGTATTATGTACATAAGGATGTACAGATATGAATGCTGATACATAATTATAGCTGCATGAGAATGGAGCTATATTATTGTGCAATGCAGCAAATCAATATTCCACAAGGCAATTTTAAAATTGGAGGCACCACCAACAAAGAATATAACTTTGAAACTGGGATTTGGATTGGTACTAGATTTGGCACAGATGTAGCAGACAGTCTGCTCCTGTGCTATAACAAATTTAGGGAAGTTTGGGCAAAGGGTTTATGAGTTATGACTTTTTAAAAATAAAACTGTTCCACTCATTTAGAAATGAGCTCCAAATCATATAAATTTATTGGATACTGTGGAGAAGATCTGAGAGTTGCCATTCTGGTGAAGAACAATTACAGAACAAGAACCCAGAGAGACACAACTGAGATAAAATACATACATACTATATGTTCAGAACCCATCTCAATGGACTCAATGTAAGCCAAGGATTCTTAGGCCATTTTTAAACATTATATCTGTTGTCATATTTCCTTATTAACTACTCATTGTGACCCAACAAGCTCTGTTAGAGATAATGATATTACCATATTGTTTCTCCTTGTTATCTATGGCCTGTGATTAATTAAACCACCAATCATTGTCATTGTTTACTGAACAATGCTTCCTGGAAGGGAAACTGAATGGTCATTGCCTGGTGTGAAGCGACACCTCATCAACTACATGTGCTGAGGAAACAAACAGTGTCTTTCTTTAGGGGACATGTGTAACTGTATAAATATTTGCCATGAAATTCTACTCTCCTGTCCTTTCTAAATATATATATATATTCATTATATAACAAACATACAAACAACAATAAAAGGAATACACATGCGAGGGGGGGGAGAAACAAAACAAAACAAAGGCATGGGGAAGTGTTTACAATAATACATTGTCTAGTATAATCTTGGATCTATAGCTGTATTAAAATATTAAAATCCATAACATATGCTTTATTCTCTATTGTTGTTTAGTTGCTAAGTCTTGTCCGACTCTTCGTGACCCCATGGACTAGAGCACGCCAGGCCCTCCTGTCTTCCACTGCCTCCCGTAGTTGGGTCAAATTCATGTTGGTAGCTTTGATGACACTGTCCAAACATCTCATCCTCTGCCATCCCCTTCTCCTCTTGCCTTCACACTTTCTCAACATCAGGGTCTTTTCCAGGGAGTCTTCTCTTCTCATGAGATGGCTAAAGTACTGAAGCCACAGCTTCAAGATCTGTCCTTCCAGTGAGCACTCAGGGTTGATTTCCTTCAGAATGGATAGGTTTGTTCTCCTTTTAGTCCAGGGGACTCTCAAGAGTCTTCTCCAGCACCACAATTCAAAAGCATCAATTCTTCAGTGGTCAGCTTATGATCCAGCTCTCATAAATTCTCTACATATATTCTGTACGCATGTTTGAGTATATATTCTCTACATATATTCTCTACTCATTTTCCAGTTTTCTTTAACATATATTCTTGGGTTCTCATGTAATGCCTCTGACAGGCTGTCCATTTTTGCAATATCCAATAACTTTTTAAACGGCTGCTTCATCTTCAGATTTTCCTGATTTTTCCATTTTTGGGCCCAGATCAACTTTGTAGCTGTAAATATATGCAACAACATATATTTCATTTTTTAAAAAATCAACAATTTATGGCATTATATTCAGCAGAAACATTTCTGGTTTAAAAGCTATTTTTTGTTGTATTATTTCTTGTGTAATATATTTATCTATCTCCAAAATCTTTTTATTCTATTACATGTCTACCACATATGAAAAAAATAATAATCCCAGGTTGCTGACAACACTTCCAACATTAGTTGCTAACCCACAACACCATTTTTGCCGATTTTACAGGTATAAAGTGCCATCTATAAAACATGTTTAAAACATTTTCGCTCAAGTTTACTGGTTTAATCCATCTATAGTTATCATTCCATATTCAATTCCAATCATCTATGTCTATATTTTAACCAAAATTTTGTGCCCATTTAATCATCATTGCTTTCACCCTTTCATCCTCTAAATTATATTCTAAAAAGAAAGTATATATTTTGTATAATGTTATCATTAGTATAAATCCATAACTCCTCCACCTGAACCTTCCCCTCATAAAAGCCCATTACTTTGTCTTTTTAAAACCTTGATTCTAATTTTAGCATCGCCCATCAATCCGTCAATAGACCCATTTCCTTCAGCTTCTGTATATTTTTTAATTGTTGCTCTTTAGTTAAGAGCTCTTTATACGCATATCTCCATTCTTCCAAGATTAAAGAAGGCTGTGTAAACGCTTCCAAAGGCACTACCCATACTGGAATTTTTTAATATGTTTGCCTCTAAAATTTTTGCCAGACCTGGTATAGCGCTTTCCTTACAATGTGATCAGAAAAAAGTGTTTGGTCTTTGCCCTTGCCATACCATATATATGCGTGCCATCCTAATCTCAAATCGTGTCCTTCCAATTTTAAAAGTCTTTGGCCCTACAAAGTAATCCATTCCTTTATCCAGTTCAGAGCACAGGATTTGTAGTATAGTAGACAATTTGATAAGCCCATCCCTCCTCTTTCTTTTAAGTCCTGTAGGCTTTGAGTTTTATTCTCGGGTTTTTAGCTTGCCATATAAACTTTGAGAACACTGTGTCTACCTCCTTAAAATATTTATAATTCAACAGTATTGGTAAATTTTGAAATAGAAACAGAAGCTTTGGTAAAACATTCATCTTTATAGTAGCAATACTACCCAGCATTGAAAGTTGCAGTTTACCCCAGTTTTCCAAATTTTCCTGTATTTCTTTAAGTATTGGGAGCTAATTATCTTTCATCAAGCTACTTTTTTAAAAAAATTATACACTCCTAAATATTTAATTTTCAATGTGTGTTCAAAGCCAGTTTCTAATTCAAATTTTTTTGCTTCTTCTTTTGTCATCTTTTTTTGTCAAAAATTTGGTTTTTTCATAATTCAGTTTAAGTCCTGATACTGCACAAAAGTTTTCAATTGTGGATATTAATTCTCTAATCAGTTCCTCCTGGTTTTCTAGCAATAGTACCAAGTCGTCAGCATAAGTTTGTAATTTATTTTCCTCTCCTTTTATTCTCAACCCCCTAATTCTGGAATTTCACCTTATATGTCTGTTTAATATTTCTAATGTCAAGATGATAAAGGTGATAAGGGGCACCCTTGTCTTGTGCCTTGTTGAATTTGAATCTCCTCCAAGATTTGGCCGTTGGCCTTGACTCTTGCTTTTTGTTGTGAATAAATTGACTCCACTGCCTAAAAGAAGCTTCCTTGAAGGCCCATCATCTTTAATTGGTTCAACATAAAGTTCCAATTCACATTATCAAAGGCTTTCTCTGCATCTTAAAAAGATTAATATCATTTGCTTTTCTGGATGAGCTTCATAGTACTCCAGTATGTCTATTACTGTTCTTATATTTGCAGCCAATTTCCGTTTGGGCAGAAAACCAGTCTGGTCTTTGTGTATCATCAGAGTTAAGACCTTTTACAACCTGTTAGCCAAAATCAAGGTATTTCTTTTTTCTTGTACAAATTATCATAAAATTTCTGAGCTATTTCTTTAATTTGTTCCTGTTTGAAAGTTTCCTTCCCTTCATTATCTGGAAGTGAATTGATCATTGAGTTTTCTCTTTCTTTTTTAATCTTATATGAGAGCCATCTTCCTGGTTTATTCGCATTTTCAAAAAAGTTTTGCCTTGCAAATTTTACTTTCCTTGTCATCTCTTCCTGTTCAAGCAGATTGATTTTATGCTGTAATATATTAAGTTTATTTTTAAGTTGTTGTGCTGTAGGGTTTACCCTTAAAGCTTTTTCCTATTTTTTGATGATCATTAGTAACTTTTGATATTGCTTCTTTCTTTTCTTTTTCTTTTTCTTTTTTTGTGCTACCAAGCCATGTGCTAGTCCCTGGAAGGAGAAAGCCAAATCCTACTCTCCTGTCTGAAAAAGTGGACTTGTCCATGAAAGAGTGGACTTGTCCATGAAAGCTCACATTAAAATATAGCAGATCATTTTTAAGACGCCACAACATTTTTGTCTAAAAATCATTTGTTTTGTTTTTGCAGAGAGGATTACAATATTAACAATGGTCCAAAATATGAGTAACAGAACATTCTAAAGTCTAGAATCACCTGATGGACTAACTGGCTGTTCTATAACAATGGAAAAGAGCACCACCTTGCCCTTTGTCTGAAGAAGCAAAACATCTCAAAAAACTGATAGAGTTTTAAGTATGTTCAAATGAATGGACACATCATAAAGTCTTTAAACTCATTAAATGCATGTACATGAATGTACTAAACATTGTGCTTTTCTGTGGAATCTGCTGGGAAGTGCAGACTTCCTAGATCTCCATGTTCAGTTCCTCATCCACAGAGCAACACCAGCTTAGCCATCCACAGTGCATATTGGGACATTTGTATTTAGAGTGCAATTCCATCAGGTTTGTAGCCAAAGATGAGGAATGATAGAAATGATGGATCAACAATATCTGGAGCACTGCAGAGTCTCCATCTCCAACTTCAAAGTAAATCTCACTGTATGAAAGACTTAATTGGTATTACTAAAGATAATTATCTATTGCATTGCTGTTTCAGTAACTTAATTTTATTTGCAATTCAGGCTGATTCTAAGCTCTAGAGTTTGGCTTTAAATAAATAAATCTGAGGATATAAATCTGCTAACAAGAGTATGTCTCACGTAGCTTGATATTAAAATAAAAATAAATGACAATGAGAGGGTGTCCGTAGACATTTCAACAGGGAGTTATAGCACCGTACGCGTATAAGCAAGCTAGCTGCAAAAAAAGTAAAACACTCATTACCCAGATAGTTTCCTTCTCCCATCCTTCATTTTTAATAGCTATGTACTAACTACTTATAGTCACCTTAGGAGGAAACAAACATTGTATAATATATGAAAGAAGGCCATCTGGCAAAATATATTTGCTTTAAAAAAAAGCTGTATGCTAACTTGCTTGTGTTTTAACCACCTCTTGAGGCTCTTCCTTCTTCTGCAAGATATCCCTAGTGCCTTATGCATTCATTTTCATGAGGGGGATTGTAACCGTCTTTTCTAATCACCTTTTCCACATATTCATTACCCTCTCGCAATTCTTCATTTCTTTTTGATTCTCTTAATTTTTGATACCCTCCTCTTTATCAGTGCAATCAGTTCTCTTTGGAAGACACAAACTGAATATGAATTGCTTGGTTTATGGGAAATGGTAAATATTTTATAAATGTGACGAATTTCAACAGATTGCCCTATCTATAATTTAAGAAAATTATTCCTACCATGCTTTGGAGCAAACAGATTCTCCTTTTTCTTCTTTCCCCAAAATACAACTACCTTAATGTCCTGACACAGGAAAATAACTGCTTCTATTATCATTATCTGTCATATGTTTTTCACTGTCATTATGCCAGTATACAGAAAGCAAGATGTTTACTGTTGGCTTGATTAAATAGGGAGTTTATCTATGAATGAGATGTGAATTAAAGTAGCAACATCCTGCATCCTTCCACAGCACCTATTTTTCATGAGAATAAACTGCTTTGGCCCTGATTTCTGACATGCATATCCACCACTTGATTTATTTGTGCAGTCACTGCTAGGTAAATATGTGAACTGACTCTACTGGAAAGCATTGTGTGTCGATGAAGATGACGTAACATGGAAGTTGTACCTGCAAATACTCATTCCTACAAGTCACTGCACGACATTATAGCCAGTGAATCTTGGCCTGGAAACTTGTGGTCTCCAGATATTGTTTTCAACTTCCATCATCCTTAGAACTGCATATTATTGATAACCCTGCATTAGATGTGTGGTCAATGTGGTTATATGGTTAGTTTTGGACTTGGGAGAAACTAGTTTCAAATCCATTCTTCACCTAAAACAAAGTGAGTGACTGTTGAATCAGTCACACTCTTTTCACGTTGACCTACCTTACAAGATTGTTGTGAAGACAAAGTGGAAGAAAAACTTGGTCACCTCCCTAATCTCGTGGCAAGAAAGGCAGGATAAAAGTGTAACAAATAAATAACATATACGTAACACAATAAATAACATCATCTGAATAGGCAAATGAAGAAGCAAGCTTTCATGAGAAGAATACCTAGGAATAAACATGTCAATTATTTTTTTAAAAAAACTAAAATGCACAAACCTGATGAAGTACACTTTTCTTGATGGAAGTTCATAGCATAGCATACATCAGACTTTAAATGCTATGCAAGTGTTTGTCTGGACCTCCCTGCAAAAAGAAAACATCATTCGCACCACAGTTAAAACCTACACTGTGATCAATTGTCTGGATTTGACTGTCATGACGTGTAGGCCAGCTTCAAACTGGTGGGAAATACATTCATGTTATCTGCAAATTTTGCTTTGTACATATAGACCATAAACAAATGCTGGCATTTCGAAATGGCTAAGATGTGTTCCGTGCGGCTACATATGATAGTTATGGAATGTAATTTACTGTGTCAGCATTATCTCAAATATATCTGTGTTCCAGGTCATTCGGTGTGAAATGGATAAGGAGCCTGCAAAAATAAAATAAATAAATTAGAAGTTGACTGTGGCACCTGGAATTCCAGAAATTGCTGATGGAAGTCATTTTTGACAAAGTTAATTTTGCACTTGTCAAGCTCACCTCTGAGTTTGATGTTGCTGGTACTTTGCTTTTTAAAAAACTGAATTCATGTTTTTTCCCCATCCCACCAACTCTGATAGTCCTTCAGTCCAAAGGTCTCTTTTGCTAATTTAAAAAGCAAGCTTATGGATAACAGATGGATAAAAGAATGCAACACAAACCTTCAGCTTGCAAAAGCTGCAAGAAGAAGAAAGGTACAGCAGAGTGCTAGCCTAATTACAGACTGCCAAATGTCAGTAAATTGGCCCTAGTTACAGCACAACCCACTAGAAATCCATGGCCTTCCACCCTTATTGCAACCCAAGGAAGTAAAAGGCACATCCTTCTTCATTTGTTGTCTGAAGAATCTGTCATGACAGCTCTAAGTGTAGAGTTGGGTCTAATCACATGTCAGTTTAATCAAGCCTCATCTCTGTCAATGCTGGATGCAAAGACAACCTACATAACTCAAAATGGAAAGAATAATCCCGGTTTTAGGACCAAACTATATGTTACACTTAATGCATCATATGTAATTGCATGGTGGCTGGGGCAAGAAAATTGATTACAGGCACACAAGGTCATTGTTGCTCTGACTACACCATATTTCATTCCCACCTGTATTCCAATCAAAATGTACTCCTCCTGTATGGCTTGGAATGATTTCTGGGTGGAATGTGAGTGAGAAAGGCGAGACAGACTTTACTTCCCCCATCTTACTTCCACGGTCTCTCTTCTGTACCTATAATTAATTTAGGAAAGGGAAAAGATGCACCAACATAATATACAGAACATGTATTTTAGCTACCACTCCTTTTGATGTCACCCAATAATTTCTTACCAGCCCATGCAAACCAAAGAATGATCACATTTCACTTGCTTTCAAACCAAAGAATGATCACATTTCGCTTGCTTTAAAAAAAAGGGGTGGGTGGGGAATGTCACCTCTTAAACATATTAGCATATAACTCATGAATAATACATAACTGATTGCGTAACAAGGGTGAACGCTACAGAGCCTGCCTCTCTGCTATTCTATCCCTCTCTTTCATCAGTTGGTGGCAGTTGTTTGTTGCCGTTCATCTGTTCAACTGGTTGCTAATATCTGTGCAGTAAAGAAAGTGGTAACACAAGCTTGTAATGTCAAGCAACTATCAGTAAAGAAACATATTTTTATTCTTTCTCCTAAAAATGTCTTAGAGTGAGATATTGAGACTGTAAGTACCAGTTAATGCGAAAAGGGTGGACTCTGGGGAACTTGTAGCTATTCTCCCCTGTGGATTTCTGTAGTTCTACCATGTAGCAAAAATAATAATTTTACCAGAAATTTAAAACTAACCTATCTATCAAGAGGCCTGAATGGTAGGGAGACTTTTGTTCCAAACTATTTGAATGACTAAAAAAAAATTCTCTGAGGCCTCTAAAAGCTGGCCATTTAGTGCTGTTATCTTAAAGGTCACACCCATTTGTATATACCTTATATTATACTGGGTGATCAAACCAGATGATATAGTTAGTATGTAATCAGAAGTGGTAAAGACTTCTTTAAAGAAAGAAAAGCTGTCTGCTTAGCTTAGTGTGAGGTTACCTCAAATCATATGTTGCAAATCAGCTTGGTTTTCTTTTGCAATTGCTCACCTGGATGGAAATTCGGGCTTTGTTTGAAAGTCTGATTGCTCAGGAACAGAGGTCTGATGGAATTGTACGCCTGGAGAAAAATACCATATTAATACAAAATACAGATTTTCCTTAATATGCAATTTGATTGTCAGTTACGAAGCTGGAGGAAATATTCTGCCAGTAGTGAGTGCCTATCTGTTGCTACACACTTTAAGAAACTACTTTTCAAGATATTAATTTATGTTAACACTTTTATAAAATCGCACTTTAAGGAAATCAACATGTCTTTGATATGAGGATAAATATATTTTCCCTTAAAATGATTGTTTTTAAAATACTGTATATAAAGAATTTGCTTTGCAAAACAATTGCCATAAACTATCCACATTCTGCCTCTTCATCTGCCTTAATTTTATTACAATTATTTAAATTCACCTTTACCTTTTTATTTTTGAAAAAAAAATGTGTATGCAACAGTGAATGGTAATTTCCTATATGTCAAGAGGATGAACTAGAGTTTTTTTTCTTCTGGTGACAGGCAACTCAGCTTGCCCAAGCAGGGAAGAGTTTGCTGATAAGGTTCTCCTGTGTATGCTGTCATTAATTTGCCATTTTTTGTGACTATGAGGCATGCAAAAGTCCCCAAGATGCTAAAGAATTAAGAAATTAGCTCCCCTACTGATGTGATGGCAATTTTCCAAGCCTCCATGAAGGTTATAGAATGGTATCAAAGGAGCAGGAGTTCGCTGTCAACAGAAATTGCTATACTTTCTTACCCTCCAGGCAAACAAAGAAGAATGGATTATTTGTTCATTGTCCTTTTGAGCTTTGCTCAGAAAGATGGATAAATTGACTCTAGGAGGGAATGACAGTCAGCACATCTGAAAATGGCAGAATATTACTAAAGATGTTCTGCTACTTAAAGTACACTTCCAGCCAATTAGAGGAGTCCCCCTGGTTGGCGTGACCAGTCCAAAACTGAAAGCAGAGTTTTTCTGAAGGACACTGAAGGCTACTTCTCATATTATGATGCCCTCAGGGAGACAACAACCACTGGAATTGTGGCAGAGACTCCATCGTGATGTAACCACTGGCACTCAGAAGGGTTTACCTTTCTGGGGTACAGCTGACAAAAGCGCTCATGGTGATCCAAAAAAGTAGCTTTTCAAAGCTCTGCTAATAGGTTTATCAAGTTGCATACCATGTAGGTCAACTGTGTAGAGAGAGTCTTCTGACCAAGACCTGTGTATTCCTAGGAGCTGGTGCCATTAGCTTATTGACCCATTGCACTGTATTTAAAGCCAGTTCATGTAGTAAGTTAGAAATCTGAAAAATAGCTTTTCCATGTGGATCTGCTCCCACACACTTATGTCTGGCAGGATCTTCACTGGGGATTGAAACTGCAGGCCATACAGCACCTGTCAGTCATATGATTGACTTCTCATCTCCATCTATTTTCTGCAGTGTGTGGGAAGGTTTGAGGGTCAAAGGGAAAGACTGTTAAGAGACAGATGGGCAAAAGGAAAACCAAAGTGTTAAGCTGATCTAGTTTAGTGTTCAGGTTGGACCTGGGGCAGGGAAACACAACTCTAATGAGGGGATTTCAACACCCGAGGTGCTAAAATTAGAGGGAGTGAAAATTTGCTACTGAAAGGGCATGATCCTGCCCATCCTGAGAGCATATATCATCTCCACCTGCTTTTTCCTGGGCAGAAAGCAACACAAACCAAGTAGGTTTAACATAGACTCTGAAGCTGTAGCAGATTCAGATCTGGACATTCCTCCACATTCCTTTGTCCTCTCCCCATGTTTGCCATCTCATGTGACCCAAGCTTACCCAACAGGGCAGCAAAACTCCAGTTGCCAAAAATGGTCAGTTATAGCTTTGCCTGGGAAATCCAGAGGCAACTGCCCCCTCAGCAGGGAAGCTAACCTTAGGCCACTCACTCGCTCTTCGCTTGATCTATCTCATAAGGTAGAGTAATTCCTCAGTGGGAATTAATTTTTCTGACCATGTTGGCTATGGGATTCTGGCAGATGGAATCAAAAAAAATTAATTACTCTAGATAGGGCAAAAGTTCACAGGGGGTTACAGTTGATGTCAAAGAAGAACAGGGCTCACGAGGATCCATGTCCAAAATTACACTGTAAAATATCATTTCTAAAAAAATCCCTTTTGGACAGCTTTGAAACACTTTGCGAAATATAGTTTAAAATCAACTTCTCCACTCCAGGTTCTCTTCTAAAGCTGTTTTTTAAAAAGATTTGTATAATGATACAGTAATTGGAAGCTTTATACCAGGACCTTCTAATGGAGAAACGAACTCCCTGTTTCTAGCTGAATTGTTATGACCCTCTCCCACCCCAAGAACTAAACCATATTTCTGGGAAGAACAAAACATTGGCTATGGCAATTTTGACATTGGTTGAAGCCTTATGTCAGATGGATGACAAGAAAAATATCAAAACCACAGATGGAGAAACCAGCAATTTTACGGTAACATTTGCTCCATCTGGAAGAGATCTTAAGATAAAGGTAAAGATTCCCCTTGACGTTTAGTCCAGTCGTGTCTAACTCTAGGGGTCGATGCTCATCCCTGTTTCCAAGCAGTAGAACCAGAGATTTTTTTGTCCGTAGACAGTTTCCGTGGTCACGTGACCAGCGCAACTAGACACAGAATGCTGTTACCTACCCACCGTGGTGGTACCTATTTATCTACTCACATTTTTACATGCTTTCGAACTGCTAGCTTGGCAGGAGCTGGGACAAGCGACAGGAGCTCACTCCGTCGCATGGATTCGATCTTACGACTGCTGGTCTTCTGACCTTGCAGCACAGAGGCTTCTGAGGTTTAACCCGCAGTGCCACCACATCTGTCCATGGGATGAGACTTTACTTCCATGCAAAACATATTATCTTGTGTAAGCCCTCCTTCAGACAGCTTCTTATATTTGAAGAAAAACAATGAATTTTCTTTGAATACATAAATTATCTTTGACTCAATGGCTTATTGCTATACCATTCAGATAATTCAGCTCTCTGCTACTTATATTTTGCTGCCATGTGCTAGTTGGAGGGTGATCACAGTTTTCTATTCATCAGGAAAAAAACTTTACAAAGTTTCAGGCTGTGCTCTGAGTAGGTGCTCATATGTCTTGCACAACCAGCTTGGCCCTCACAGTTAGCTCTCCTCTCAGCTGTCAATTAATTGCAGCCTGGAAGGCAGCAGTGAAATTAATATTGCATAAAATGGAGCCAGGAGTCATAACAAACCAAGGTAGAAGAAGGAGGAGAACAGGAGAAGCAGCAGCAGCACAAATATGTTGCAAGGGTCAGCCATATTCAATTTCAGAGAGGCTTTCAAGGGTGTGTTGAGCAGGGCCAAAAGTGGAAGATGAAAAATATCAGCATATTTAAAGCTCTTACTGCCAATAATCAAGGGCCAAACTAGATAAGACAAACACTTTAGCATTTAGAAACTGAAACCACGGCAGTATTCCAACTGTGGGATTCCTCTGAACTTTGCACCTGAACCATTAGGCTTTCAAACAGAGTCCCATGAAACAAAGTTCCATGACCACTAAAAAAAACCTAGAAATATAATGTGGGAGATGCAAAAAGTTCTTGCTGTGACCAGGACTCAAGGCCTTCCCCATTTTAACAACATGGTAGCTATCTGTACTGTCCGGTTTGAGCCTAAACCTCAAAAGAGGCATTTCCTTCTACAGTAAGAGGGGAATATACAGGACCTAAGAAACTACTAAATGGTGGCACAGTGGGGGAAAGGATTGCAGTGCTTGGTATTCCTTGCTCATGAACTGTAGCCACCTGACCAGGAAACCTTGGGAGGTAGGTGCTGAACTCCCCCCATCCAATGCCAGCAGATCCCTTTAGCCATGTCTCCTGTTTCCAGACAACAATCGAGTTTCCTCAACATGCTTGGAGGGAAGAAGCTTGTCTGAACAACTAAGGCTCTCACTCATATCAAGGTCAAATCTAGGCAGAAACCTCTCTTCTTCAGTCTCATCTTCAGTGGAAGATGCCATGATAAAGGGAGGTGGATGGGGCTAGAAACTAGGCTCTAACCATATTCAGGATACTGGATTTTGTAGTGTCTGAATCAAGATTTTATACATTCCCATGTTATGAGGTAGAAAAAGGATTTTTCCATGTTAATTTAGAAAGTGCCCATATACTGAATTAATTCTAGACTGGGAATTTGTTAAGGGGAATTTGCCCATTACTAATTACAGCCTTGCATTTCTAACCCTCTTATCTCCCTCCTATTTCTCCTGTGCTGTCTTTACATATGAACATTGGTAAACCACAATAATAAAGGAAATCAAAGTTATGGCGATGGTTACCAAAGCTGACATTATAAGAAGCACACTATTAATTCTACTTCCAGACAATCCTGAAAAAAGTAACTCTCTAGCTGTTCGATCTTGTTCTGTTTCAATATATAAGACAATGCCTTCAACACCTGTCACAGACATCTATAGTAATTAGAGATTAGATATATTATTTTCTTTGTCTTCGCTTTCATTATTTTTAAGCCATTTTCCTTTTTTTCTCATCCTTAACACGCATGACACTTCTTAATTAAATCTCTACAGACTCTCTGTGTTTTATGATGCATGACTCACCATGTCAGAACTGACTCTCTGGAAATTCTACATTCAAGGCTGTTCACCAGAATGAAGTGTGGATGGGTTTTTTCCCCCTTCTTTTTCTCAGTAAAAGATTTGTCCCTGTCCTTTAAAGACATGATCTTTTGTCAGGTCTCACCATCCTAGAAAGCAGTTGAATTGCCTTTTTGCTAGGCCTGAGAGAAAAATGAACTCCAGCATTACTTCACAGGGAAAAGATTTCCATCTATGTAAAAATGCATTAGAAGTGCTGCTTGAAATTAATTTTCACATTTTCCTGTTGTATTTTGGTGAACAGTAAATTACTGAAATCTGGCTGATTTTGTGAGTGATTCCATCCTTCCTTGCTTTTTATTTCCTCACTCTAATTGCATTTTGGATGTTTCTTCACAAGCATGGTTTGTCTTATTTACAATATACTTTGGGATTCATTGTCTGAAAGTTAGGTAAACAAATGCTTTTACTATTCTTTGTTATGTTACATGTTGTCAAATTGGAAATGACTTACAGTATAGCAAACCTAATAAGGCTTTCAAAGTGAATGAGATATTTAAGGAGTGGTTGTACAAGTTCTAGTCCTTCTCTCAGTGAGTTTCCATGAGTGAGTGGGGATTCCAATCAAAGGCTCTAAGTCCTGTTCTGTCTCTGTCCACTTACCATGCTATGGCATAAATATTTCACTTATTGGTTGAAACCCTGTTTGCCAGCTATGCCATGTAAGACATTACACCAGGCATCAGGGAAATTTTTTACCTTTTACACACACACACCCAAAAAATTATATACACAGACATTACCCCCTTGATTTAAAAGGAAGGAAATCATATATTATTTGAATTCAAAATATTATTGAATCTACACAGGCTGTGTACCAAACTAGCAGGATATATTATCAGTATCAATGGCTGCCAGGCTATGTACCGAACTAGCAGGATGCACCAATTTTAATAAAGATGTGCACTATTTTTGCTGAAACACATTGCACTCCAGCCATGGGGTGGTATAGGGAGTAGTAAGGTGTTCAACGTGCCTAGCAAGTTGCATTACATTTTTGCTAGCTCGCAGAGGATTTAATCATCATCAATGGCTGTCAAAGTGGTGCTAGCAATGACGTGCTCGGTAGAGACAGCCAACGCGGAGTGGGGGCTTTTCCTACCACTTTAATCATTCTGTGTGTAGTGTGCAAAAAGGAACAAACCAGGCTAAATGTCATGTCACCCACCCTGGTGCCACAGCCCAATATCAAAGGACCAGTGCACTATTTTTTTAAATAATCTTCAATGGAAAACTCAGCAGTGGCCAGAGGATTGGAAAAGATTAGTCTACATCCCTATCCTAAAGAAGTCCAGTGCCAAAGAATGCTCCAACTACCGTACAATTGCACTCATTTCACACACTAGCAAGGTTAGGCTCAACATCCTTCAAGGTAGGCTTCAGCATTATGTGGACCGAGAACTCCCAGAAGTACAAGCTGGATTTCAAAGGGGCAGAGGAACTAGAGACCAAATTGCTAACATGCGCTGGATTATGGAGAAAGCCAGAGAGTTCCAGAAAAACATCTGCTTCTGCTTCATTGACTACGTAAAAGCCTTTGACTGTGTGGACCACAGAAAATTATGGCAAGTTTTGAAGAAATGGGAGTGCCTGACCACCTTATCTACCTCCTGAGAAATCTATATGTGGGACAAGAAGCAACAGTTAGAACTGGATATGGAACAACTGATTGGTTCAAAATTGGGAAAGGAGTACAATAAAGCTGTACATTGTGCCCTGCTTTACGATTGCCCCGCATTACAACGAAACCACAATACGATGTTTTTGCGATCACTTTTGCGATCGCAAAATGATGGTCTGAATAGGCTTTTTTCGTTTTGCGATGATCGGTTCCCTGCTTTGGGAACCGATTTTTCACAAAACGATGATTTTCCTACAGCTGATCGGTGGTTTCAAAATGGCAGTCGGGTAAATAAAATGGCTCCTCGCTGTTTTCTGGGATGGATTCCTCACAAGACAGCCACCGAAAATGGCCGCCCTATGGAGGATCTTCGCTGGACTGTGAGTTTTTAGCCCATTGGAACGCATTAAACGGGTTTTAATGTATTTCGATTGGTTTTTTTATTTTCACATTACGTTTTCGTTCTACAGCTATTTCGCTGGAACGAATTAGCATCGTAATGCGAGGCACCATTGTATATTGTCCCCCTGCTTATTTAACTTATATGCAGAATACGTCATGCAATAGGCAGGACTGGATGAATCCCAGGCCAGAATTAAGATTGCCAGAAGATATATTAACAACCTCTGATATGCAGATGATACCACTCTGATGGCAGAAAGTGAGGAAGAATTAAAGAACCTCATAATGAGTGTGAAAGAGGAGAGTGCAAAAATGGTCTGAAGCTCAACATCCAAAAAACTAAGATCATAGCCATCACCTCCTGGCAAATAGAAGGGGAAGATATGGAGGCAGTGACAGATTTTAATTTCTTGGGTTCCATGATCACTGCAGATGGTGACAGCAGCCCCGAAATTAAAAGATTTCTGCTTCTTGGGAGGAAAGCAATGACAAACCTATTATGACTTGTCAGAAAGATAAGTAAAGCAAATTAAGTGTAAGCTTTCACTAGAAGCTAAAATAACCAAACAAAGGGTACTGTACTAAAAGAAGACAAAGTCACTGGAAAAGGCAACAATGGAGGAAAAAGTGCAATGCAGTAGGAAAAGAGAAAGACTGCACATGAGATGGATTGACTCAGTAAACTGGTGTTGCAGTCAAAATAGGACCAGGAGCAGAAAGACTGGGATTCAGATTTTGGGAATAAATTATGATGCTCTTGTATGCTTTAGAGATGGGAAATAGAGAAACATGATTGCTACACACTTCAGACTTCTGCTGTTCTCAGCAGAAACCGCAGAGATAAATGCAGTGGAGATTAAATTTTAGAAGGTTCCTTTTTATTGTTTTATGAAAGAGTCAAATCTCTCTCTCTCTCTCTCTCTCTCTCTCACACACACACACACACACACACACACACACACACACACACACGCACACACACAAACTCTTCCTCCCTCAATTTTCAGCAGTTAGTTGCTTCAGTTCAGTATGTCCATTTCCTCTCATTACATTTAAACAAGCCAGATGAAACCACCCTTTCCCCCCGCTTAATTCAAGCCTTCCATCCTGCTTGCCTGTTCCTTTTTTCATAGTTTGAGTGAGTCTCTCTCTCTTTCTCTCTCTTTCTCTCTCTCTCTCTCTCACACACACACACACCCTCCCTCCCTCCCTCCCTCAATTGTCTACATACATTTAAACTAGCTGATGAAGCCACCTGTCACTCTCTTGCACCCTCCTTCCCTCCTTAACTGGAACTTTCCCTCCTCCTGCTTGCAGTCACCTCCGGCGGAAGCAGTCATTCGCAAGCTGGATTGACTGCCTGGGGCTATTCTACAGCTGTAATCAATCAAGCAGCCTCATCTCCAATCTTTAAAAGAATGGAGGATTTACAAGTGCCGCAACCAAGGAAGGAGGGAGAAGTGGCTTCCAGGTTGAGGTTCTGCTGCAGGGGGTGGGAGTTGGGAGGTAGCGCTCTGCTCATTACCCCCAGGATTTTGATTTTTATCCCGTTTGAGGTAATTTACCCCTGTTTTCTGGCCACTGCATTACACAGTGTAGCTGCATGAGCAGGATCTCAGCGGTTGGATACTAGCCTTCATTAGCAGGTTTTGTAGTGAAATATACAGTGGGGTCTTGAGTTACGAACGGCCCGAGGTACGAACTTTTTGAGTTACGTACTTCTCCGTCCGCAAAAATCCATTTTGACTTGTGGACGGAGAATTGAGGTACGAACCCAAAAGTTTTTTTAAAAAAGCGGGAAAGCACCTGGAGCCGGGTGGCGGCGGCGTGGCGAGAGGCGGCAGCGCTGCTCCTGATCCGGGATTGGGGCACCTCGGGGCTTTCCGGCCGCCAGATTCCAGCCCAGCCGGGGCCTCTGCCTGTCCTGGATGGGCCCCGCTGAGCCGAGCTCCGGCAGCGGTGGCAAAAGGCAGCGGCGAGGACGGAGGAGCCTCCCACGCGGGAGGGTGGGAGCAAGTTCACAGGGATGGCACTGGCGCTGGGAGGGCTCCACACTGGGGAACAAGGTGGGCGCGGGCGGTGGGTGATGGGAACAGGGGCTGGGGAAGGAGAGCGAGGAGGGCGAGTGCGGCGCGGTTGGGTGGGCGATGGCTGCCTGAATGAAGGGAAGCCGGCTGGGGCTGTAAACGGAGGCTGGGCGGGGAGGGAGCGCCGCGGGGGCCGGCTGCCTGTTCTACCTTCCTGGGCTGGGGCTGTAAACGGAGGCCGGGCGGGGAGGGAGCACCGCGGGGAGCCTTGATGGCCGGGCACCGTGTGCTGCTGCTGCTCCCATCTCCACCCGGCCCATTCCCCTGGAGCTCGGAGGAAATGGGTGGGCTGCCTGTTTCGCCTTCCTGGGATTACAAAATATCCCCCTCTAGTGGCAGAAGGCGGAACAGCAGCTTCCCATTACTTTCTATGGACGGTACAGAGCAGATACGGATTACAATGGTTTTCAATGCATTCCTATGGGAATGCAGATTTTGACCTACGAACATTTTGACTTGTGAACCACCTTCCAATACGGATCAAGTTCGCAAGTCAAGACCCCACTGTATATATGTAACCCACGGTTAAAGTGCATTGGATAATAAAACTTTTACGCTTTCAAAGAATTTAAAATTAAAGGTTTACACATAATTCAGGCAGGTTAAATGAAATAGTTTGGCACTGTACAAGTAATAATTGCTGTGTTGCTGAAATACTGACACATGTCATGGAAAGCACATGGAAAGAAAGGAATACACATTTTGCTTAAATTTACTGTATTATATTACTTGTATAGATTTGATTGTTAAACCCCCTTAGTAGTGCCTTGCACTAACTGGGCAGTATAAAAATTCAATAAGTAAATTAATTAAAACAATTTTTTCCTTCTTTGCCACATCACTAACTCTGTTCATGTGGTTAAGAATGCATTCCTAATAGGTCACACATTTGAGGCCAAGACCTTCTGTAAAAATGGCCTGTCTCTAGCCCAGCTTCAGGAAAATAAAATAAAATAAATTGGTTCCACATTTTGCAGGCACCGACTGTCTAAAAATAAGTACCAAACAAATAAACAAACAAACAAAAACCCAGCTACCTCAGCACCTGTCACCTCAGAGGCAATTCACATACCAGCTGCATAGACTGTTAACAAAATCAACTTCCTTTGTAGTAAAAAAAGGGTGCAGACGATACCTTACCTATTTCAGTTTTTTTGGCCTCCACAATATGCCATTCCTTCTACATCTTAGCACACAAAAGAACTAGAGTAATTTCAAATGGTACCTTCAGAAGCACTGTGTATATTATGGCAGATTTTGTATACAAAAGCATGCAGTTTTCACATTCCACCCCCACCCCAGATCAAGGTGTGTGGTGTTTTTTTCATATGAGCGAGCAATGAGTGGAAGGGAATTTAGGTTGAATACTGCCTGGATGATAATGCTATATACTCTTGTCTGAGCCTTTTTATGTAGGCAATTGAAGCAGTCTAAATGCCCCATCACATTAATGTGGTAGGATTTTCTTTCCTTCCTTCCTCTCTGCAGCCCTCTGCGATACACAAAAACTTATTTGAGAGGGTTTCAAAATCCCCTGGAGTAAGTTTTGAGGGTGCACAGTGAGCTCTCGGAGGGGAGGAATTAACTTTACTTCCCATTTCTTCCAATGGAAGCTGTTTTACTTACTGGTGGGGAAACCCTATTTAATCTTGGCTTCTGTGAATCTGAAGTTTTAAAAATCTTGAATAATGTAACAGACAACAATTTCCAGTTACTGCTCATGGAATCTGTTTTCAACAGAGGTGTGGAAAGTATGCATGTGTGTCTATCTATCTAGGTACTCCTCCATGTTTTTATGTTCTTATGTGCTCTGACCTACAAAGAACCTAATAGGCTTTTTGATTGCTGAATACGATATGTGAAATGCTCACCGTTGCCACTCTCCTGCTACTCTTCCATAGCCAACTGCAGATTTGAACACAGATCTTTTGAGCCTTAGTCCACCACTCTATCCAGCGCAGCACATGGAGCTCCACATTGCTCAGGAAGCTTTTACCTGCAGTTCTCTGTGCTCTTCAGACATCTCAAGAGAGAGGTTGCACAAGCTTAGCTAGATATTTTTCCCTGCAGTTTCCATTAAGAGAATGACAGGAAAATCTTCTAATGTTAGGGACTGTATGGGGTGTTCTTTAGACATGAGAGCTTTGTATTTGCATCCCTTTGCGCCATGGGAAGCCCAGTGAATGGTCCAGTATAGTTCTGGGGGGAGGATCCAGAGGACCCAGTCACCTGTGTTGGCAATATTCATATTCATCTCTCCCAGAAGACAAATACAAATATTCCATCTCTAGTGTTCTTGTATTTTAAGGCTGCTGCAAAGGAGAACTTCTAAAACAGTCTATATGAAACAAGACATTTGACCAGCTAAACCTATAATTTTTAATGTGACAGCTTCGGAATTCTTGTGTGACAGCCCATGGAAATAATGGGATGGAATGGACACCTGATATTGTTGACTTGTCATAATCACTGGATGCAGGATGGTGCTATAGAAATGGGTAGAAAAGAATTAAATTTACTAGTGAGCTCAAGCACTGTCTGAATAAGAACACACTAACAGGTTCATGCTTTTGTATCCATTTTTTCATATATTGGTGTAGGAATGTACTTAATAACCAGCCTACATGGGGTGGTCTTAGAAGCAGTCTACACTGGGCTATTTTCAGAAGCTGCAGTTAGTGCATAATATTGCAGCCAGACTGTTGCCTGATGTCTGTTATTGAAACCATATTAGATTAGTACCGGTTGCCGGTGTGTTTCTAAATTCATTTCAGGGTGCTGCTTCTTAACTGTGAAGTCTTAGGGTCAAGGCATGCCTGCATCTATATGAATTTGTCCATTCTTAACCACCAAATGAGGTTAGATTGGTGAGAACACAGTCTTTTCCTGTTATGTCAATTTGAGATGGCCATAAACATTGCAAATGTCCACTCACCTTTTTCAGTGTGCACTTCTCTCTTTTTCTTGCTGTTAGCCACCCATTTATAGGCAGTGCTTCAGGAAACTCTGCCCCGCCTCCTTGTCTAAGTGGGTGGTTGATAGAGGAGGCAGAAGAGGGAAGAGCATGTTGTAAAAGGTGAGTGAGCAGTTGTGCTGGGGAGATGGGGAGGGAAGTGTGCATTGCCCAAAGAATGGGTAAGTATGCACCATGCAATGATTTGGGCTGGACCTCCAAATCAGGGTTTGTGCCTATCTCCTATGTTAATCCTATCGGTGGAACTCTTTTCTTAGGGGGATTAGATTAGTTCCTTCACTGGTCACTTTTCCACATACAATGAAGACTTCCATTTAAAATAGCTCTCTTTTTTTGTCTGTCAGATGATCCATTATTGCTTTTGTCTCCATGAACTGTACTGTTCTGTTTCAAGTTTCTCTCTCCCCCCCTTTTTTTCCTGGCTTACAAGTGCTTTAAAATTTAGTGCTGTGTAGCATCTTAATAATTTATCAACAGAAAGTACACAGAAATATTTTAATGACTAAAATAAATAAAATAATTAGTAAGACTATCTTGAGGCAATTTTCATGGTTGAAGGGCACCTCCCAAAGCCATGATGACTGCAACCCCCACAGCCACTGGTTTGATTCATTTGCAAACAATGACTGTGGGGAGAACATGCCTTGTTTTACAGGGAAAGCTTTCCTGTTTCCCCAGAAATTTCAGCACTTTGCCAACGGGAAACCTTAGGGGGCCTAAAAATGGACAGAGGGAACACAAAGTTGGCAGACCACATGTCACTTCCCCTGCAGCAATGACTTCAAAAAAGACAGAATGGAATATTTCTATTATGCCCTGACTCAAGAGTTATGTGATACATGCAGAAAAAGGGACTGGTTACATACTTTTTCTACAGTAATAAAAAGAGCATTTTGTATCAACTACCATGGCAGAAAAAAAATACTAATCTAACCACACAGACTGTTTAATGTAATAAATTGTGTGCTATTGCTGCTAACTTGCCTGTAATCCTGTTGCTTCACATAGTAAGTTGCAAGTAGAGCAGGCCTATTGAACCAATGGAAATTATGGAGGAGTTGATTCACCAAATCCACAATGATTTAATATGTCTACTCTAGCTGCAAATTAACATACCGGGTGACAGGATTTCAGATACAATGGGGTTGTATTGACTTAAACATTTTGGATTAAATTGTGCTGCTTATATACTGCCCCATACTACTTAAAACACACTCTGGACTAAAAACAAGTACAAATAAAAAATGAATCACCAAATTCATTCAAAAATCACTAATTTACTGCTACATATTCATATGAATCAATGCTCCCAATACAAATAAATGATTTTTAGTGATTTTTGATTCATTGATGCAGTGGGCTATAAAATAACCCCCAGCACCTAGAGACACCAAAATTTCAGGGAAGCATCCTCTGACTGACCTCTACAATCTTTCCAAGGTTGGTGAAAATTGGATTTTGGATGTCCATGTTATACATCCCAAAAGAGGGCTCCCCAGGAAGGTTCCCTCCAGGAACCACAGAGAAGCTTCCAATGACTCTTCTCTACAATATCTCCCAATTTGGTGAAGACTGGGTTTACCCAAACCATCTGCTAAATGGCACTTTCCTTGGGAGGGACTTTTTGTGGGTGTTTAACATGGATGTCTTACACCTAAACATCACCAAAATTGCAGAGCTTGTAGAGGAGAGTCAGGGGAATCTTCCCTGTGACCTTTGTGTCTTTAGGTGTTTTGGGGGCATTTTATAAGGGTTTAAAGTAAAAAATGAATTGACGAATACTGAAATACTGGACAACACCAGCAATTACTACGTTAGACTGCACAGGGAAGCCATTGAAATCCACAAACATCAGCAGAACTTCAACAAGAAAGAAGAAAGTTTGAAACTCACCAAAACTTGGCTCCCAGCACTGAAAAATACAGCGTGCGAAAGGTCAATGAACTCTACCCAGCCACAAGGACCGGTGATCACTACACACAATAGACCAGCTAACGACACATATTAATCACAGTGACAGATAATCTCTCCTCCTTATCACAACAATACACCCACAACAAAAACACACTGATCACCATAATTACCCATCTCCTGAAAAGGACAAAAGTTTATCTCACAGCCATAAATACTCAACTCCCAAACAAACTGCACCAGAGCACAGAGTGCTGTCCTCTGAAGATGCCAGCCACAGAGACTGGTGAAACATTAGAAAGAATAACTT